>NW_027445934.1:0-179326 GCF_038048845.1 Mixophyes fleayi
TGATTCATAATTCAATTCATGATTCGATTCATGATTTATGTTTGAATTCATGATTCAATTCATGATTCGTTTCATGATTCATGATTCAATTTATGATTCATGATTCAATCCATGATTCATGATTCGATTCATGAATTATGATTCAATTCATGATTGATGATTCATTTTATGATTAATGATTTAATTCATGATTCATGATTCATGATTTAATTCATGATTAATGATTCAATTCATGATTCATGATTCATTTTATGATTCATGATTCATGATTCAATTCATGATTCATGATTCAATTCATCATTCATGATTCAATTCATGATTCGATTCATGATTCATGATTCAATGCATGATTCATGACTCATGATTCAATTCATGATTCATGATTCAATTCATCATTCATGATTCATGATTCAATTCATGATTCAATTCATGATTCATGATTCAATTTATGATTCATGATTCAATCCATGATTCATGATTCGATTCATGATTCATGATTCAATTCATGATTCATGATTCTTTTCATGATTCATGATTTAATTCATGATTCATGATTCATGATTCAATTCATGATTAATGATTCAATTCATGATTCATGATTCATTTTATGATTCATGATTCATGATTCAATTCATCATTCATGATTCAATTCATCATTCATGATTCAATTCATGATTCGATTCATGATTCATGATTCAATTCATGATTCATGACTCATAATTCAATTCATGATTCATGATTCAATTCATGATTCATGATTCAATTTATCATTCATGATTCATGATTCAATTCATGATTCAATACATGATTCATGATTCGATTCATGATTCATAATTCAATTCATGATTCATGATTCATGATTCAATTCATGATTCGATTCATGATTCATGATTCAATTCATGATTAATGATTCATGATTCAATTCATTATTCATGATTCAATTCATGATTCATGATTCATGATTCAATTCATGATTCATGATTTATGATTAAATTCATGATTCGATTCATGATTCATAATTCGATATATGATTCATGATTAGATTTATGATTCATGTTTTATGATTCAACTCATGATTGATTCAATTCATGATTCATGATTTATGATTAAATTCATGATTCGATTCAGGATTCATAATTCGATATATGATTCATGATTAAATTCATGATTCATGTTTTATGATTCAATTCATGATTCATGATTCATTATTCAATTCATGATTCATGATTCGATTCATGATTCATGATTCAATTCTTGATTCATGATTCGATTCATGATTCATGATTCCATTTATGGTTCATGAATCTTGATTCAATTTATGATTTATTTCATGATTCATGATTCGATTCATGATTCATGATTTATGATTCAATTCATGATTCATGATTCGATTCATGATTCATGATTAAATTCATGATTCATGTTTTATGATTCAATTCATGATTCATGATTCATGATTCAATTCATGATTCGATTCATGATTCATGATTCATTATTCAATTCATGATTCATGATTCGATTCATGATTCATGATTCAATTCCTGATTCATGATTCGATTCATGATTTGATTACATTTATGGTTCATGAATCTTGATTCAATTTATGATTTATTTCATGATTCATGATTAAATTCATGATTCATGATTCATGATTCATGATTCATGATTCATGATTCGATTTATAATTCATGATTCAATTCATGATGCATGATTCAATTTGTGATTCATGATTTAATTCATGATTCATGATTCATTTCATGATTCATTCATGATTCATGATTCATGATTCAATTTATGATTCATGAGTCAATTCATGATTCATGATTCATGATTCAATGCATGATTCATGATTCAATTCATGATTCATGATTCATTGCATGATTCAATTCTTGATTCAATTCATAATTCAATTCATGATTCATGATTCAATTCATGATTCAATTCATGATTTATGATTCAATCATGATTTATTTCATTATTCATGATTCGATTCATGATTCAATTCATGATTCAATTCATGATTTATGATTCAATTCATGATTCATGATTCATGATTTAATTCATGATTCATGATTCATGATTCATGATTCGATTTATAATTCATGATTCAATTCATGATGCATGATTCAATTTGTGATTCATGATTTAATTCATGATTCATGATTCATTTCATGATTCATGATTCATGATTCAATTCACGATTCATGAGTCAACTCATGATTCATGATTCATTTCATGATTCATGATTTAATTCATGATTCAATTCATGATTCAATTTATGATTCATGATTCATGATTCAATTCATGATTCGATTCATGATTCATGATTCAATTCATGATTCATGATTTGATTCATGATTCATGATTCAATTTTTAATTCATGATTCAATTCATGATGCATGATTCATTTCATGATTCATTTCATGATTCATGATTCATGATTCAATTCAAGATTCATGATTTAATTCATGATTCAATTCATGATTCAATTTATGATTCATAATTCATGATTCAATTCATGATTCAATTCATGATTCATGATTCAAGATTCAATTCATGATTCATGATTCAAGTCATGATTCATGATTCAATTCATGATTCATTATTCAATGCATGATTCAATTCTTGATTCAATTCATAATTCAATTCATGATTTATGATTCAATTCATGATTCATTACATAGTTCATGATTCAATTCATGATTCATGATTCAATTCATGATTCAATTCATGATTCATGATTCGATTCATGTTTCATGATTCATGATTCAATTTATGATTCATGATTCAATTCATGATTCATGATTCATTTCATGATTCATTTTATGATTCATAATTCAATTCATGATTCATGATTTAATTCATGAATCATTATTCATGATTCAATCATGATTCATGATTCAATTCATGATTCATGATTCATAATTCAATTCATGATTAATGATTCAATTCATGATTCATGATTCAATTCATGATTTGATTCATGATTCATGATTCAATTCATGATTCATGACTCATGATTCAATTCATGATTCATGATTCAATTCATGATTTATGATTCATGATTCAATTCATGAATCATTATTCATGATTCAATTCATGATTCATAATTCAATTCATGATTCATGATTCATAATTCAATCATGATTCATGATTCAATTCATGATTCGATTCATGATTCATGATTCAATTCATGATTCATGATTCATTTCCTGATTCATTTCATGATTCATGATTCAATTCATGATTTGATTCATGATTCATGATTCAATTCATGATTCATGACTCTTGATTCAATTCATGATTCATGATTCAATTCATGATTTATGATTCATGATTCATTTCATGAATCATTATTCATGATTCAATTCATGATTCATGATTCAATTCATGATTCATGATTCATAATTCAATTCATGATTAATGATTCAATTCATGATTCATGATTCAATTCATGATTTGATTCATGATTCATGAGTCAATTCATGATTCATGACTCATGATTCAATTCATGATTCAATTCATGATTAATGATTCATAATTCAATTCATGATTCATGATTCAATTCATGATTCATGATTCAATGCATGATTCAATTCTTGATTCAATTCATAATTCAATTCATGATTCATGATTCAATTCATGATTCAATTCATGATTTATGTTTCAATTCATGATTTATTTCATGATTCATGATTCGATTCATGATTCAATTCATAATTCAATTCATGATTTATGATTCAATTCATGATTCATGATTCATGATTTAATTCATGTTTCATGATTCAAGATTCATGATTCGATTTATAATTCATGATTCAATTCATAATGCATAATTCAATTTGTGATTCATGATTTAATTCATGATTCATTTCATGATTCATTTCATGATCATGATTCATGATTCAATTCATGATTCATGAGTCAATTCATGATTCATGATTCATTTCATGATTCATGATTTATTTCATGATTCATGATTCAATTAATGATTCATGATTCAAAATTCAATTCATGATTCAATTCAGGATTTATGATTCAATTCATGATTCATGATTCATTTCATGATTCATGATTCGATTTATGATTCATGATTCAATTCATGATGCATGATTCAATTCGTGATTCATGATTCAATTCATGATTCATTTCATGATTCGATTTATGATTCATGATTCAATTCATGATGCATGATTCAATTCGTGATTCCTGATTCAATTCATGATTCATGATTCAATTCATGATTCATGGTTCATTTCATGATTCATGATTCAATTCATGATTCGATTCATGATTTATGATTCAATTCATGATTCATGATTCGATTTATGATTCATGATTCAATTCATGATTCATGATTCATGATTCGAATTATGATTCATGATTAAATTCATGATTCATGATTTATGATTCAATTCATGATTCATGATTTATTTCATGATTCAATTCATGGTTCATGAATCTTGATTCAATTCATGATTTATTTCATGATTCATGATTCGATTCATGATTCATGATTCATGATTCAATTCATGATTCATGATTCATGATTCAATTCATGATTCAATTCATGATTTATTCATGATTCATGATTCGATTCATGATTCATGATTCGATTCATGATTCATGATTCAATTCTTGATTTATGATTCATGATTCATGATTTAATTCATGATTTATAATTCAATTCATGATTCATGATTCAATTCTTGATTTATGATTTATGATTTAATTCATGATTCATAATTCAATTCATGATTCATGATTTGATTCATGATTCATGTTTGAATTCATGATTCAATTCATGATTCATTTCATGATTCATGATTCAATTTATGATTCATGATTCAATCCATGATTCATGATTCATGATTTAATTCATGATTCATGATTCAATTCATGATTAATGATTCAATTCATGATTCATGATTCATTTTATGATTCATGATTCATGAATCAATTCATGATTCATGATTCAATTCATCATTCATGATTCAATTCATGATTCGATTCATGATTCATGATTCAATTCATGATTCATGACTCATGATTCAATTCATGATTCATGATTCAATTCATGATTCATGATTCAATTCATCATTCATGATTCATGATTCAATTCATGATTCAATACATGATTCATGATTCGATTCATGATTCATATTTCAATTCATGATTCATGATTCATGATTCAATTCATGATTCGATTCATGATTCATGATTCAATTCATGATTAATGATTCGTGATTCAATTCATTATTTATGATTCAATTCATGATTCATGATTCATGATTCAATTCATGATTCATGATTTATGATTAAATTCATGATTCGATTCATGATTCATAATTCGATATATGATTCATGATTAAATTTATGATTCATGTTTTATGATTCAATTCATGATTCATGATTTATGATTAAATTTATGATTCGATTCATGATTCATAATTCGATATATGATTCATGATTAAATTCATGATTCATGTTTTATGATTCAATTCATGATTCATGATTCATTATTCAATTCATGATTCATGATTCGATTCATGATTCATGATTCAATTCTTGATCCATGATTCGATTCATGATTCATGATTACATTTATGGTTCATGAATCTTGATTCAATTTATGATTTATTTCATGATTCATGATTCGATTCATGATTCATGATTTATGATTCAATTCATGATTCATGATTCGATTCATGATTCATGATTAAATTCATGATTCATGTTTTATGATTTAATTCATGATGCATGATTCATGATTCAATTCATGATTCGATTAATGATTCATGATTCATTATTCAATTCATGATTCATGATTCGATTCATGATTCATGATTCAATTCTTGATTCATGATTCGATTCATGATTCATGATTACATTTATGGTTCATGAATCTTGATTCAATTTATGATTTATTTCATGATTCATGATTAAATTCATGATTCATGATTCATGATTCATGATTCATGATTCATGATTCGATTTATAATTCATGATTCAATTCATGATGCATGATTCAATTTGTGATTCATGATTTAATTCATGATTCATGATTCATTTCATGATTCATTTCATGATTCATGATTCATGATTCAATTTATGATTCATGAGTCAATTCATGATTCATGATTCAATGCATGATTCATGATTCAATTCATGATTCATGATTCAATGCATGATTCAATTCTTGATTCAATTCATAATTCAATTCATGATTCATGATTCAATTCATGATTCAATTCATGATTCATGATTTAATTCATGATTCAATTCATGATTTATGATTCAATTCATGATTTATTTCATTATTCATGATTCGATTCATGATTCAATTCATGATTCAATTCATGATTTATGATTCAATTCATGATTCATGATTCATGATTTAATTCATGATTCATGATTCATGATTCATGATTCGATTTATAATTCATGATTCATGATTCATGATTCGATTTATAATTCATGATTCAATTCATGATTTGATTCATGATTCATGATTCAATTCATGATTCATGACTCATGATTCAATTCATGATTCATGATTCAATTCATGACTTATGATTCATGATTCAATTCATGAATCATTATTCATGATTCAATTCATGATTCATAATTCAATTCATGATTCATGATTCATAATTCAATTCATGATTCATGATTCAATTCATGATTCATGATTCAATTCATGATTCATGATTCATTTCCTGATTCATTTCATGATTCATGATTCAATTCATGATTTGATTCATGATTCATGATTCAATTCATGATTCATGACTTATGATTCAATTCATGATTCATGATTCAATTCATGATTTATGATTCATGATTCAATTCATGAATCATTATTCATGATTCAATTCATGATTCATGATTCAATTCATGATTCATGATTCATAATTCAATTCATGATTAATGATTCAATTTATGATTCAAGATTCAATTCATGATTTGATTCATGATTCATGATTCAATTCATGATTCATGACTCATGATTCAATTCATGATTCATGATTCAATTTATGATTCATAATTCATGATTCAATTCATGATTCAATTCATGATTAATGATTCATGATTCAATTCATGATTCATGATTCAATTCATGATTCATGATTCAATGCATTATTCAATTCTTGATTCAATTCATAATTCAATTCATGATTCATGATTCAATTCATGATTCAATTCATGATTTATGTTTCAATTCATGATTCATTTCATGATTCATGATTTAATTCATGATTCAATTTATGATTCAATTTATGATTCATAATTCATGATTCAATTCATGATTCAATTCATGATTCATGATTCATGATTCAATTCATGATTCATGATTCAATTCATGATTCATGATTCAATTCATGATTCAATTCATGATTCATGATTCATGATTTATTTCATGATTCATGATTCAATTAATGATTCATGATTCAAAATTCAATTCATGATTCAATTCAGGATTTATGATTCAATTCATGATTCATGATTCATTTCATGATTCATTTCATGATTCATGATTCAATTTATTATTCATGATTCAATTCATGATGCATGATTCAATTCGTGATTCATGATTCAATTCATGATTCATTTCATGATTCATTTCATGATTCGATTTATGTTTTATGATTCAATTCATGATGCATGATTCAATTCGTGATTCCTGATTCAATTCATGATTCATGATTCAATTCATGATTCATGATTCATTTCATGATTCATGATTCAATTCATGATTCGATTCATGATTTATGATTCAATTCATGATTCATGATTCGATTTATGATTCATGATTCAATTCATGATTCATGATTCGAATTATGATTCATGATTAAATTCATGATTCATGATTTATGATTCAATTCATGATTCATGATTTATTTCATGATTCAATTCATGGTTCATGAATCTTGATTCAATTCATGATTTATTTCATGATTCATGATTCGATTCATGATTCATGATTCATGATTCAATTCATGATTCAATTGATGATTTATTTCATGAATTATGATTCGATTCATGATTCAATTCTTGATTTATGATTCATGATTCATGATTTAATTCATGATTTATAATTCAATTCATGATTCATGATTCAATTCTTGATTTATGATTCATGATTCATGATTTAATTCATGATTCATAATTCAATTCATGATTCATGATTCGATTCATGATTCATGTTTGAATTCATGATTCAATTCATGATTCATTTCATGATTCATGATTCAATTTATGATTCATGATTCAATCCATGATTCATGATTCATGATTCAATTCATGATTCATGATTCATTTCATGATTCTTTTCATGATTCATGATTTAATTCATGATTCATGATTCATGATTCAATTCATGATTCATGATTCAATTCATGATTCATGATTCATTTTATGATTCATGATTCATGATTCAATTCATCATTCATGATTCAATTCATCATTCATGATTCAATTCATGATTCGATTCATGATTCATGATTCAATTCATGATTCATGACTCATGATTCAATTCATGATTCATGATTCAATTCATGATTCATGATTCAATTCATCATTCATGATTCATGATTCAATTCATGATTCAATACATGATTCATGATTCGATTCATGATTCATATTTCAATTCATGATTCATGATTCATGATTCAATTCATGATTCGATTCATGATTCATGATTCAATTCATGATTAATGATTCATGATTCAATTCATTATTCATGATTCAATTCATGATTCATGATTCATGATTCAATTCATGATTCATGATTTATGATTAAATTCATGATTCGATTCATGATTAATAATTCGATATATGATTCATGATTAAATTTATGATTCATGTTTTATGATTCAACTCATGATTCATGATTCATGATTCAATTCATGATTCATGATTTATGATTAAATTTATGATTCGATTCATGATTCATAATTCGACATATGATTAATGATTAAATTCATGATTCATGTTTTATGATTCAATTCATGATTCATGATTCATTATTCAATTCATGATTCATGATTCATGATTCAATTCTTGATTCATGATTCGATTCATGATTCATGATTACATTTATGGTTCATGAATCTTGATTCAATTTATGATTTATTTCATGATTCATGATTCGATTCATGATTCATGATTTATGATTCAATTCATGATTCATGATTCGATTCATGATTCATGATTAAATTCATGATTCATGTTTTATGATTCAATTCATGATTCATGATTCATGATTCAATTCATGATTCGATTCATGATTCATGATTCATTATTCAATTCATGATTCATGATTCGATTCTTGATTCATGATTCGATTCATGATTCATGATTACATTTATGGTTCATGAATCTTGATTCAATTTATGATTTATTTCATGATTCATGATTTAATTCATGATTCATGATTCATGATTCATGATTCATGATTCGATTTATAATTCATGATTCAATTCATGATGCATGATTCAATTTGTGATTCATGATTTAATTTGTGATTCATGATTCATTTCATGATTCATTTCATGATTCATGATTCAAGATTCAATTTATGATTCATGAGTCAATTCATGATTCATGATTCAATTCATGTTTCAATTCATGATTCATGATTCAATTCATGATTTATTTCATTATTCATGATTCGATTCATGATTCAATTCATGATTCAATTCATGATTTATGATTCAATTCATGATTCATGATTCATGATTTAATTCATGATTCATGATTCATGATTCATGATTCGATTTATAATTCATGATTCAATTCATGATACATGATTCAATTTGTGATTCATGATTTAATTCATGATTCATGATTCATTTCATGATTCATGATTCATGATTCAATTCACGATTCATGAGTCAATTCATGATTCATGATTCATTTCATGATTCATGATTTAATTTATGATTCAATTCATGATTCAATTTATGATTCATAATTCATGATTCAATTCATGATTCAATTCATGATTCATGATTCATGATTCAATTCATGATTCATGATTCAATTCATGATTCAATATTTGATTCATGATTAAATTCATGATTCATAATTTATGATTCAATTCATGATTCATGATTCATGATTCAATTTATGATTCGATTCATGATTCATGATTCATGATTTGATTCATGATTCATGATTAAATTTATGATTCATGATTTATGATTCAATTCATGATTCATGATTTATTTCATGATTCAATTCATGGTTCATGAATCTTGATTCAATTCATGATTTATTTCATGATTCATGATTCGATTCATGATTCATGATTCATGATTCAATTCATGATTCAATTCATTATTTATTTCATGATTCATGATTCGATTCATGATTCATGATTCAAAATTCAATTCATGATTCAATTCAGGATTTATGATTCAATTCATGATTCATGATTCATTTCATGATTCATGATTCAATTTATGATTCATGATTCAATTCATGATGCATGATTCAATTCGTGATTCATGATTCAATTCATGATTCATGATTCATTTCATGATTCATTTCATGATTCATGATTCGATTTATGATTCATGATTCAATTCATGATGCATGATTCAATTCGTGATTCCTGATTCAATTCATGATTCATGATTCAATTCATGATTCATGATTCATTTTATGATTCATGATTCAATTCATGATTCGATTCATGATTTATGATTCAATTCATGATTCATGATTCGATTCATGATTCATGATTCAATTCATGATTCATGATTCGAATTATGATTCATGATTAAATTCATGATTCATGATTCATGATTCGATTCATGATTCATGATTCATGATTCAATTCATGATTCAATTCATTATTTATTTCATGATTCATGATTCGATTCATGATTCATGATTCAAAATTCAATTCATGATTCAAGTCAGGATTTATGATTCAATTCATGATTCATGATTCATTTCATGATTCATTTCATGATTCATTTCATGATTCATGATTCAATTTATGATTCATGATTCAATTCATGATGCATGATTCAATTCGTGATTCATGATTCAATTCATGATTCATGATTCATTTCATGATTCATTTCATGATTCGATTTATGATTCATGATTCAATTCATGATGCATGATTCAATTCGTGATTCCTGATTCAATTCATGATTCATGATTCAATTCATGATTCATGATTCATTTTATGATTCATGATTCGATTCATGATTCGATTCATGATTTATGATTCAATTCATGATTCATGATTCGATTCATGATTCATGATTCAATTCATGATTCATGATTCGAATTATGATTTATGATTAAATTCATGATTCATGATTTATGATTCAATTCATGATTCATGATTTATTTCATGATTCAATTCATGGTTCATGAATCTTGATTCAATTCATGATTTATTTCATGATTCATGATTCGATTCATGATTCATGATTCATGATTCAATTCATGATTCAATTCATGATACATGATTCAATTTGTGATTCATGATTTAATTCATGATTCATGATTCATTTCATGATTCATGATTCATGATTCAATTCACGATTCATGAGTCAATTCATGATTCATGATTCATTTCATGATTCATGATTTAATTTATGATTCAATTCATGATTCAATTTATGATTCATAATTCATGATTCAATTCATGATTCAATTCATGATTCATGATTCATGATTCAATTCATGATTCATGATTCAATTCATGATTCAATATTTGATTCATGATTAAATTCATGATTCATAATTTATGATTCAATTCATGATTCATGATTCATGATTCAATTTATGATTCGATTCATGATTCATGATTCATGATTTGATTCATGATTCATGATTCAATTTATGATTCATGATTTATGATTCAATTCATGATTCATGATTTATTTCATGATTCAATTCATGGTTCATGAATCTTGATTCAATTCATGATTTATTTCATGATTCATGATTCGATTCATGATTCATGATTCATGATTCAATTCATTATTTATTTCATGATTCATGATTCGATTCATGATTCATGATTCAAAATTCAATTCATGATTCAATTCAGGATTTATGATTCAATTCATGATTCATGATTCATTTCATGATTCATGATTCAATTTATGATTCATGATTCAATTCATGATGCATGATTCAATTCGTGATTCATGATTCAATTCATGATTCATGATTCATTTCATGATTCATTTCATGATTCATGATTCGATTTATGATTCATGATTCAATTCATGATGCATGATTCAATTCGTGATTCCTGATTCAATTCATGATTCATGATTCAATTCATGATTCATGATTCATTTTATGATTCATGATTCAATTCATGATTCGATTCATGATTTATGATTCAATTCATGATTCATGATTCGATTCATGATTCATGATTCAATTCATGATTCATGATTCGAATTATGATTCATGATTAAATTCATGATTCATGATTCATGATTCGATTCATGATTCATGATTCATGATTCAATTCATGATTCAATTCATTATTTATTTCATGATTCATGATTCGATTCATGATTCATGATTCAAAATTCAATTCATGATTCAAGTCAGGATTTATGATTCAATTCATGATTCATGATTCATTTCATGATTCATTTCATGATTCATTTCATGATTCATGATTCAATTTATGATTCATGATTCAATTCATGATGCATGATTCAATTCGTGATTCATGATTCAATTCATGATTCATGATTCATTTCATGATTCATTTCATGATTCGATTTATGATTCATGATTCAATTCATGATGCATGATTCAATTCGTGATTCCTGATTCAATTCATGATTCATGATTCAATTCATGATTCATGATTCATTTTATGATTCATGATTCGATTCATGATTCGATTCATGATTTATGATTCAATTCATGATTCATGATTCGATTCATGATTCATGATTCAATTCATGATTCATGATTCGAATTATGATTTATGATTAAATTCATGATTCATGATTTATGATTCAATTCATGATTCATGATTTATTTCATGATTCAATTCATGGTTCATGAATCTTGATTCAATTCATGATTTATTTCATGATTCATGATTCGATTCATGATTCATGATTCATGATTCAATTCGTGATTCAATTCAAGATTTATTTCATGATTCATGATTCGATTCATGATTCATGATTCAATTCTTGATTTATGATTAATGATTTAATTCATGATTCATGTTTCAATTCATGATTCATGATTCGATTCATGATTCACGATTCAATTCATGATTCATGATTCAATTCTTGAATCATGATTAATGATTCGAATTATGATTCATGATTCAATTCATGATTCATGATTTATGATTCAATTCATGGTTCATGAATCTTTATTCAATTCATGATTTATTTCATGATTCATGATTCGATTCATGATTCATGATTCATGATTCAATTCATGATTCAATTCATGATTTATTTCATAATTCATGATTCGATTCATGATTCAATTCATGATTCAATTCATGATTTATGATTCAATTCATGATTCATGATTTAATTCCTGATTCATGATTCATGATTCGATTTATAATTCATGATTCAATTCATGATGCATGATTCAATTCGTGATTCATGATTCAATTCATGATTCATGATTCATTTCATGATTCATTTCATGATTCATGATTGAATTCAAAATTCATGATTGAATTCATGATTCATTTCATGATTCAACTTATGATTTATAATTCATGATTCAATTCATGATTCAATTCATGATTCATAATTCATGATTCAATTCATGATTCATGATTCAATTCATGATTCATGATTTGATTCATAATTCATCATTCATCATTCAATTCATGATTCATGATTCAATTCATGATTCAATTTATGATTCATGATTCCTGATTCAATTCATGATTCATGATTCAATTCATGATTCATGCTTCATTTCATGATTCATGATTCAATTCATGATTCAATTCATGATTCAACTTATGATTTATAATTCATGATTCAATTCATGTTTCATGATTCAATGCATGATTCAATTCTTGATTCAATTCATAATTCAATTCATGATTCATGATTCAATTCATGATTCAATTCATGATTTATGATTCAATTCATGATTTATTTCATGATTCATGATTCGATTCATGATTCATGATTCAATTCATGATTCAATTCATGATTTATGATTCAATTCATGATTCATGATTCATGATTTAATTCATGATTCATAATTCATGATTCATGATTCAATTTATAATTCATGATTCAATTCATGATGCATGATTCAATTTGTGATTCATGATTTAATTCATGATTCATGATTCATTTCATGATTCATTTCATGATTCATGATTCATGATTCAATTCATGATTCATGAGTCAATTCATGACTCATGATTCATTTCATGATTCATGATTTAATTCATGATTCAATTCATGATTCAATTTATGATTCATAATTCATGATTCAATTCATGATTCAATTCATGATTCATGATTCATGATTCAATTCATGATTCATGATTCAATTCATGATTCATGATTCAATGCATGATTCAATTCATAATTCAATTCATGATTCATGATTCAATTCATGATTCGATTCATGATTCATGATACGATATATGATTCATGATTAAATTCATGATTCATAATTTATGATTCAATTCATGATTCATGATTCATGATTCAATTCATGATTCGATTCATGATTCATGATTCAATTCATGATTCATGATTTGATTCATGATTCATGATTCAATTTTTAATTCATGATTCGATTCATGATTCATGATTAAATTTATGATTCATGATTTATGATTCAATTCATGATTCATGATTTATTTTATGATTCAATTCATGGTTCATGAATCTTGAATCAATTCATGATTTATTTCATGATTAATGATTCTATTCATGATTCATGATTCATGATTCAATTCATGATTCAATTCATTATTTATTTCATGATTCATGATTCGATTCATGATTCATGATTCAAAATTCAATTCATGATTCAATTCAGGATTTATGATTCAATTCATGATTCATGATTCATTTCATGATTCATTTCATGATTCATGATTCGATTTATGATTCATGATTCAATTCATGATGCATGATTCAATTCGTGATTCATGATTCAATTCATGATTCATGATTCATTTTATGATTCATTTCATGATTCATGATTCGATTTATGATTCATGATTCAATTCATGATGCATGATTCAATTCGTGATTCCTAATTCAATTCATGATTCATGATTCAATTCATGATTCATGATTCATTTCATGATTCATAATTCAATTCATGATTCGATTCATGATTTATGATTCAATTCATGATCATCATCATCATCATCATCATCATTTATTTATATAGCGCCAACATATTCCGTAGCGCTTTACAATTGGGGACAAACGTAATAAACTAATAAACAAACTGGGTAAAACAGACAAAGAGGTGAGAAGGCCCTGCTCGCAAGCTTACAATCTATGGGACAATGGGAGATTGACACATGAGGTTAAGTATACATTTTGCATCTTGGCCCAGCCAGACTGCAAAGGTAGGGTGACTCATAAGCTAAATGATCCCGTCACACAACAATGTTGGTCCGGGGGTAGTTGTCTTGTGTGAAATTGTGTAACAGGCTAAAGGTAGTGAGGTTAAGATGGTGGTTGAGGAATATTATAAGCTTGTCTGAATAGGTAGGTTTTCAGAGAACGCTTGAAAGTTTGTAGAACAGAGGAGAGTCTTATTGTGCGAGGGAGAGAGTTCCATAGAGTGGGTGCAGCCCGAAAAAAGTCCTGTAACCGGGAATGGGAGGATGTAATGAGGGTGGATGAGAGACGCAGATCTTTTGCAGAACGGAGTTGCCGAGTTGGGAGATATTTTGAGACAAGAGAGGAGATGTATGTTGGTGCAGCTTTGTTGATGGCCTTGTAGGTTAGTAAAAGTATTTTATATTGGATTCGGTAGAAGACAGGCAGCCAGTGTAGAGACATACAGAGTGATTCAACAGAGGAATAGCTATTTGCAAGGAAAATCAGTCTTGCCGAAGCATGCAAAATAGATTTTAGGGGTTTGAGTCTGTTTTTGGGAAGACCAGTAAGGTGGGAATTGCAATAGTCAATGCGGGAGATGATTAGTGCATGAATTAAGGTTTTAGCAGTGTCTTGTGTGAGATATGTGCGGATTCTGGAAATGTTCTTTAGATGTATGTAACATGATTTAGATATAGAGTCAATGTGGGGAACAAAGGATAGGCGTGAATCAATGATTACACCTAGGCAGCGAGCTTGTGGGGTGGGATTTATGGTCATGTTATCAACAGAGATAGAAATGTCAGGTATGCTCTTGTTGGCGGGTGGGAATATTATTAACTCTGTTTTAGAAAGATTAAGTTTGTGTTGACGAGAGGACATCCAAGATGAAATGGCAGAAAGACAGTCAGTTACACGGGACAACACAGATGTCGAGATATCAGGAGAGGATAGATAGATTTGGGTATCATCCGCATAGAGATGATACTGAAAGCCAAAGGAACTTATTAGATTTCCAAGAGAAGCGGTATAGATAGAGAACAGCAGAGGACCTAGCACCGAGCCTTGTGGTACTCCAACTGATAGGGGAAGCGGAGCAGATGTGGCTCCAGAGAAATTAACAGTGAAAGAGCGATTAGAGAGGTAAGATGAGAACCAGGATAGAACTGTGTCTTGAAGACCTAGGGATTGCAGCGTTTGTATGAGAAGAGAGTGGTCAACGGTGTCAAATGCAGCCGAGAGATCAAGGAGAATTAGGAGAGAGTAATGGCGTTCAGTCTTAGCAGTGATCAGATCATTAACAACCTTGGTCAGCGCAGTCTCTGTGGAGTGTTGAGAACGAAAGCCAGACTGAAGAGGATCCAACAGGTTGTTTGCGGAAAGAAAGCGTGTGAGGCGAGTGTAGGCAAGTCTCTCTAGAAGCTTGGAGGGGCAAGGGAGCTGAGAGATGGGACGGTAATTTGAGAGAGAGTTTGGGTCGGAGTTTTGTTTTTTTAGAATAGGAGTAATCACTGCATGCTTGTATAGTGATGGAAAGATGCCAGTAGAGAGTGAGAGATTACAGATTTGAGTTAGAGGTGAAATGAGCACAGAAGACAGGGATCTACCAATTTGCGAGGGAATAGGATCAAGAGGACAGGAGGTAGAGTAGGAAGATAAGAAGAGCGTAGAAATTTCCTCTTCATTTGTGGGGTCAAATGAAGAAAGGGTGTCAGAGGGTAGTGGGAAGGAAATGAGCTGATGGCTTGTTGAGGAGGAGGATACCATTTCTAGTCTGATCTTGTCAATCTTGTCCTTGAAGTAGGAAGCAAGATCCTGAGCACTGATAGTAGATGGAGGGTTCGGGGTGGGAGGATTGAGAAGATGATTAAATGTATTGAAAAGGCGTTTGGGGTTAGAAGCCTGAGCATAGATAAGAGATTGAAAGTATGTTTGTTTTGCAGTGTCCAGAGCATTTCGATAGGAGTGGTAGACAGAAGTATATGTGAAGAAGTCATTAGAGCTTCGAGATTTACGCCAGTGACGTTCTGCTTTACGGGACAGTTTTTGAAGATTTCGTGTTGCTTTGGTGTGCCACGGTTGACATCGAAGTCGACGTGTAGTATGAAGTGTCGCTGGAGCCACTTGATCAAGGGCCGTTGCTAAGGTTAGGTGAAAATGAGGTACTGCCATCTCAGGGGATGAGAATGTAGAGATAGGGGAGAGAAGGTGTTGGAGAGAGGTGGAAAATTGTTGAAGATTAATAGAATTAAGATTTCTACGAGTATGAGGAGGCTTGGTAGAGTTAGACAGTAGAGAGGTTAGAGCAGTGGGGGTGAGAGTGTAGCTGATAAGGTGATGATCCGAGAGGGGGAAGGGTGTATTAATAAAATTAGAAACTGAGCATAGTCTAGAGAAAACAAGATCAAGGCAGTGGCCATCCTTATGAGTAGATGATTCAATCCACTGGGAGAGGTCAAGTGAGGATGTTAGAGAGAGTAGTTTGGAAGC
This sequence comes from Mixophyes fleayi, assembly GCF_038048845.1. NCBI lineage: Eukaryota > Metazoa > Chordata > Amphibia > Anura > Limnodynastidae > Mixophyes > Mixophyes fleayi. The sequence continues at coordinate 18,057 of NW_027445934.1, forward strand.
AGCTTTGGAAGGTGGGTTATCAATGGGGATGTTGAAGTCACCCATGATGATGGTGGGGATGTCTGAAAATAAGAAGTGAGGGAGCCATGCAGAGAAATCCTCAATAAATTGTTGGTGTGCTCCAGGGGGACGATAGATCACCGCAACACGTAGGGAGAATGGATTAAAAATGCGAATAGCATGTACTTCAAAAGATGTGAACGTGAGTGATGGGACATTTGGTAGAACTGTGTATGTGCACTGTGGGGAGAGAAGTAGTCCAACCCCACCTCCTTGTCTGCCTTCAGGTCTGGAGGTGTGGGTGAGATGGAGGCCACCATGTGAAAGTGCTGCAGGTGAGGCAGTGTCTGATTGCATGAGCCATGTTTCTGTTATTGCCAGAAGGTTGAGGTTTTTTGAGAGGAAGAGATCATGAACGGAGGTAAGTTTGTTACAAACAGAGCGTGCATTCCAAAGGGCACATTTAAAGGACTTGGGAAGAGAGGGTAGACAGGTGATGTGTTTGAGGTTTGCTATAGAACGGTAGTGTTCTGATGTATGTGTGTGTGAGGAGTGTGGGGGACCTGGATTAGGTGATATATCACCAGCTAATAGAAGCAGAGTGAGCGAAAGATAGGCAAGGGGATTGTAAGATGTGTGGCCTTTTATTTTCTGGCGACAGGTGGAGGCTGTACTTGTTAGAGATAATAAATAGGACAACAGTTCATGGGTGTTAAATAGAGGTGAGTGGAGTAATGCAGGTGCAATATGAACAAATTTGTGTGTTGGTGGAGGGGTGAAAGATGACACAGTCCTAAAGATCATGCCATGAAATGAGACTAAGAAAAGAAATTTGTGAATCATTGTGATAAAAGGGGTAAAAGCAAAAAGCAAGGGTATTTTAAGAATTACCTCTTAGCAGTAGTCCATATAAATAGACAAGTAGTGCAGAAATAGGCTGTGGCAGATGTTGCTTATTGCTGGGAGTAAAAGCAAGTCAAATGTAGTCCAATGTTTGTCCAACTGTGTTGTCTAACTGTGCATTTTCGTCCACTTTGTGAGAAAATCCCACTTAGTGCAGAAATCACACACGTCTACCCCACATACGTCTCCCCATAGAATGAAGCTAAGATGTAGTCAGTCTAATTTAGGAATACACTACAGATGTGCTAATTGGTCAGCTAATCAAAGGAAAAGAAAACATTTGTGGGAAAGGATAGAGGCCAGATACCTATCATAAATTAGGCAGCAATAAAAGACTGTGCCAACCTAAGTTTAAACAGATAACAGCTTCCTATAACATACTTAAACACAGATTGCAGGGATGAAATTCACAGAATAATGATCAGAGTAGTAGTAGTAGCAGCATGGATGAACATACTTAAACACAGATTGCAGGGATGAAATTCACAGAATAATGATCAGAGTAGTAGTAGTAGCAGCATGGATGAACATACTTAAACACAGATTGCAGGGATGAAATTCACAGAATAATGATCAGAGTAGTAGTAGTAGCAGCATGGATGAACATACTTAAACACAGATTGCAGGGATGAAATTCACAGAATAATGATCAGAGTAGTAGTAGTAGCAGCATGGATGAACATACTTAAACACAGATTGCAGGGATGAAATTCACAGAATAATGATCAGAGTAGTAGTAGTAGCAGCATGGATGAACATACTTAAACACAGATTGCAGGGATGAAATTCACAGAATAATGATCAGAGTAGTAGTAGTAGCAGCATGGATGAACATACTTAAACACAGATTGCAGTGATGAAATTCACAGAATAATGATCAGAGTAGTAGTAGTAGCAGCATGGATGAACATACTTAAACACAGATTGCAGGGATGAAATTCACAGAATAATGATCAGAGTAGTAGTAGTAGCAGCATGGATGAACATACCTGAAGATGAAAAGAGAAGAGAAAGATGAGGATTAGTTGCTGTGTTGTCTAACTGTGCATTTTCGTCCACTTTGTTCAATTCTTGATTCAGTTCATAATTCAATTCATGATTCATGATTCAATTCATGATTCAATTCATGATTTATGATTCAATTCATGATTTATTTCATGATTCATGATTCGATTCATGATTCATGATTCAATTCATGATTTATGATTCAATTCATGATTCATGATTTAATTCATGATACATGATTCATGATTCATGATTCGATTTATAATTCTTGATTCAATTCATGATGCATGATTCAATTTCTGATTCATGATTTAATTCATGATTCATGATTCATTTCATGATTCATTTCATGATTCATGATTCATGATTCATTTCATGATTCAATTCATGATTCAACTTATGATTTATAATTCATGATTCAATTCATGATTCATGATTCATGATTCAATTGATTATTCACGATTCAATTCATGATTCATGATTTGATTCATGATTCATCATTTATCATTCAATTAATGATTTATTATTCAATTCATGATTCAATTTATGATTTATGATTCCTGATTCAATTCATGATTCATGATTCAATTCATGATTCATTATTCCTTTCATGATTCATGATTCAATTCATTATTCATGAGTCAATTCAAGATTCATGATTCATGATTCAATTCATGATTCATGATTCAATTCATGATTCTTGATTCATTTCATGATTCATGATTCAATTTATGATTCAATTCATGATTCAACTTATAAATTATAATTCATGATTCAATTCATGATTCAATTCATGATTCATGATTCATGATTCAATTCATGAATCATGATTCGATTCATGATTCATGATTCAATTCATGATTCAATTCATGATTCAACTTATGATTTATAATTCATGATTCAATTCATGATTCAATTCATGATTCATAATTCATGATTCAATTCATGATTCATGATTCAATTCATGATTCATGATTTGATTCATAATTCATCATTCATCATTCAATTCATGATTCATGATTCAATTCATGATTCAATTTATGATTCATGATTCCTGATTCAATTCATGATTCATGATTCAATTCATGATTCATGCTTCATTTCATGATTCATGATTCAATTCATGATTCAATTCATGATTCAACTTATGATTTATAATTCATGATTCAATTCATGTTTCATGATTCAATGCATGATTCAATTCTTGATTCAATTCATAATTCAATTCATGATTCATGATTCAATTCATGATTCAATTCATGATTTATGATTCAATTCATGATTTATTTCATGATTCATGATTCGATTCATGATTCAATTCATGATTCAATTCATGATTTATGATTCAATTCATGATTCATGATTCATGATTTAATTCATGATTCATAATTCATGATTCATGATTCAATTTATAATTCATGATTCAATTCATGATGCATGATTCAATTTGTGATTCATGATTTAATTCATGATTCATGATTCATTTCATGATTCATTTCATAATTCATGATTCATGATTCAATTCATGATTCATGAGTCAATTCATGACTCATGATTCATTTCATGATTCATGATTTAATTCATGATTCAATTCATGATTCAATTTATGATTCATAATTCATGATTCAATTCATGATTCAATTCATGATTCATGATTCATGATTCAATTCATGATTCAATTCTTGATTCAATTCATAATTCAATTCATGATTCATGATTCAATTCATGATTCGATTCATGATTCGATATATGATTCATGATTAAATTCATGATTCATAATTTATGATTCAATTCATGATTCATGATTCATGATTCAATTCATGATTCGATTCATGATTCATGATTCAATCATGATTCATGATTTGATTCATGATTCATGATTCAATTTTTAATTCATGATTCGATTCATGATTCATGATTAAATTTATGATTCATGATTTATGATTCAATTCATGATTCATGATTTATTTTATGATTCAATTCATGGTTCATGAATCTTGAATCAATTCATGATTTATTTCATGATTAATGATTCTATTCATGATTCATGATTCATGATTCAATTCATGATTCAATTCATTATTTATTTCATGATTCATGATTCGATTCATGATTCATGATTCAAAATTCAATTCATGATTCAATTCAGGATTTATGATTCAATTCATGATTCATGATTCATTTCATGATTCATGATTCGATTTATGATTCATGATTCAATTCATGATGCATGATTCAATTCGTGATTCATGATTCAATTCATGATTCATGATTCATTTTATGATTCATTTCATGATTCATGATTCGATTTATGATTCATGATTCAATTCATGATGCATGATTCAATTCGTGATTCCTAATTCAATTCATGATTCAGGATTCAATTCATGATTCATGATTCATTTCATGATTCATGATTCAATTCATGATTCGATTCATGATTTATGATTCAATTCATGATTCATGATTCAATTCATGATTCATGATTCAATTCATGATTCATGATTCATGATTCAAATTATGATTCATGATTCAATTCATGATTCAATTCATGATTTATTTCATGATTCATGATTCGATTCATGATTCATGATTCAATTCTTGATTTATGATTCATGATTCATGATTTAATTCATGATTTATAATTCAATTCATGATTCATGATTGAATACTTGATTTATGATTCATGATTCATGATTTAATTCATGATTCATAATTCAATTCATGATTCATGATTCGATCCATGATTCATGTTTAAATTCATGATTCAATTCATGATTCATTTCATGATTCATGATTGAATTTATGATTCATGATTCAATCCATGATTCATGATTCGATTCATGATTCATGATTCGATTCATGATTCATGATTCAATTCATGATTCATGATTCATTTCATGATTCTTTTCATGATTCATGATTTAATTCATGATTCATGATTCAATTCATGATTAATGATTCAATTCATGATTAATGATTCAATTCATGATTCATGATTCATTTTATGATTCATGATTCATGATTCAATTAATCATTCATGATTCAATTCATGATTCGATTCATGATTCATGATTCAATTCATGAATCATGACTCATGATTCAATTCATGATTCATGATTCAATTCATGATTCATGATTCAATTCATCATTCATGATTCATGATTCAATTCATGTATCAATACATGATTCATGATTCGATTCATGATTCATAATTCAATTCATGATTCATGATTCATGATTCAATTCATGATTCAATACATGATTCATGATTCGATTCATGATTCATAATTCAATTCATGATTCATGATTCATGATTCAATTCATGATTCAATTCATTATTCATGATTCATTTCATGATTCATTTCATGATTCATGATTCGATTTATGATTCATGATTCAATTCATGATGCATGATTCAATTCGTGATTCATGATTCAATTCATGATTCATGATTCATTTTATGATTCATTTCATGATTCATGATTCGATTTATGATTCATGATTCAATTCATGATGCATGATTCAATTCATGATTCCTAATTCAATTCATGATTCATGATTCAATTCATGATTCATGATTCATTTCATGATTCATGATTCAATTCATGATTCGATTCATGATTTATGATTCAATTCATGATTCAAGATTCAATTCATGATTCATGATTCATGATTCAAATTATGATTCATGATTCAATTCATGATTCAATTCATGATTTATTTCATGATTCATGATTCGATTCATGATTCATGATTCAATTCTTGATTTATGATTCATGATTCATGATTTATTTCATGATTCATGATTCGATTCATGATTCATGATTCAATTCTTGATTTATGATTCATGATTCATGATTTAATTCATGATTTATAATTCAATTCATGATTCATGATTGAATTCTTGATTTATGATTCATGATTCATGATTTAATTCATGATTCATAATTCAATTCATGATTCATGATTCGATTCATGATTCATGTTTAAATTCATGATTCAATTCATGATTCATTTCATGATTCATGATTGAATTTATGATTCATGATTCATTTCATGATTCTTTTCATGATTCATGATTTAATTCATGATTCATGATTCATGATTCAATTCATGATTAATGATTCAATTCATGATTCATGATTCATTTTATGATTCATGATTCATGATTCAATTCATGATTCATGATTCAATTAATCATTCATGATCCAATTCATGATTCGATTCATGATTCATGATTCAATTCATGAATCATGATTCATGATTCAATTCATGATTCATGATTCAATTCATCATTCATGATTCATGATTCAATTCATGATTCAATACATGATTCATGATTCGATTCATGATTCATAATTCAATTCATGATTCATGATTCATGATTCAATTCATGATTCAATACATGATTCATGATTCGATTCATGATTCATAATTCAATTCATGATTCATGATTCATGATTCAATTCATGATTCAATTCATTATTCATGATTCAATTCATGATTCATGATTCATGATTCAATTCATGATTCATGATTTATGATTAAATTCATGATTCGATTCATGATTCATAATTCGATATATGATTCATGATTCATGATTCAATTCATGATTCGATTCATGATTCATGATTCAATTCATGATTCGATTCATGATTCATGATTCAATTCATCATTCATGATTCATGATTCAATTCATGATTCAATACATGATTCATGATTCGATTCATGATTCATAATTCAATTCCTGATTCATGATCCATGATTCAATTCATGATTCGATTCATGATTCATGTTTCAATTCATGATTCATGATTCAATTCATGATTCATGATTCATGATTCAATTCATTATTCATGATTCAATTCATGATTCATGATTCATGATTCAATTCATGATTCATGATTTATGATTAAATTCATGATTCGATTCATGATTTATAATTTGATATATGATTCATGATTAAATTCATGATTCATGTTTTATGATTCAATTCATGATTCATGATTCATGATTCAATTCATGATTCATGACTCATGATTTAATTCATGATTCATGATTCAATTCATGATTCATGATTCAATTCATCATTCATGATTCATGATTCAATTCATCATTCAATACATGATTCATGATTCGATTCATGATTCATGATTCGATTCATGATTCATAATTCAATTCATGATTCATGATTCATGATTCAATTCATGATTCGATTCATGATTCATGATTCAATTCATGATTCATGGTTCATGATTCAAATCATTATTCATGATTCAATTCATGATTCATGATTCATGATTAAATTCATGATTCATGATTTATGATTAAATTCATGATTCGATTCTTGATTCATAATTCGATATATGATTCATGATTAAATTCATGATTCATGTTTTATGATTCAATTCATGATTCATGATTCATTATTCAATTCATGATTCATGATTCGATTCATGATTCATGATTCAATTCTTGATTCATGATTCGATTCATGATTCATGATTACATTTATGGTTCATGAATCTTGATTCAATTTATGATTTATTTCATGATTCATGATTCGATTCATGATTCATGATTTATGATTCAATTCATGATTGATGATTCGATTCATGTTTTATGATTCAATTCATGATTCATGATTCATGATTCAATTCATGATTCGATTCATGATTCATGATTCATTATTCAATTCATGATTCATGATTCGATTTATGATTCATGATTCAATTCTTGATTCATGATTCGATTCATGATTCATGATTACATTTATGGTTCATGAATCTTGATTCAATTTATGATTTATTTCATAATTCATGATTAAATTCATGATGCATGATTCAATTTGTGATTCATGATTTAATTCATGATTCATGATTCATTTCATGATTCATTTCATGATTCATGATTCATGATTCAATTCATGATTCATGAGTCAATTCATGATTCATGATTCATGATTCAATGTATGATTCATGATTCAATTCATGATTCATGATTCAATGCATGATTCAATTCTTGATTCAATTCATAATTCAATTCATGATTCATGATTCAATTCATGATTCAATTCATGATTTATGATTCAATTCATGATTTATTTCATGATTCATGATTCGATTCATGATTCATGATTCAATTCATGATTTATGATTCAATTCATGATTCATGATTCATGATTCAATTTATAATTCATGATTCAATTCATAATGCATGATTCAATTTGTGATTCATGATTTAATTCATGATTCATGATTCATTTCATGATTCATGATTCAATTCACGATTCATGAGTCAATTCATGATTCATGATTCATTTCATGATTCATGATTTAATTCATGATTCAATTCATGATTCAATTTATGATTCATAATTCTTGATTCAATTCATAATTCAATTCATGATTCATGATTCAATTCATGATTCGATATATGATTCATGATTAAATTCATGATTCATAATTTATGATTCAATTCATGATTCATGATTCATGATTCAATTCATGATTCGATTCATGATTCATGATTCAATTCATGATTCATGATTTGATTCATGATTCATGATTCAATTTTTAATTCATGATTCGATTCATTATTCATGATTAAATTTATGATTCATGATTTATGATTCAATTCATGATTCATGATTTATTTCATGATTCAATTCATGGTTCATGAATCTTGATTCAATTCATGATTTATTTCATGATTCATGATTCGATTCATGATTCATGATTCATGATTCAATTCATGATTCAATTCATTATTTATTTCATGATTCATGATTCGATTTATGATTCATGATTCAAAATTCAATTCATGATTCAAAATTCAATTCATGATTCAATTCAGGATTTATGATTCAATTCATGATTCATGATTCATTTCATGATTCATTTCATGATTCATGATTTGATTTATGATTCATGATTCAATTCATGATGCATGATTCAATTCGTGATTCATGATTCAATTCATGATTCATGATTCATTTCATGATTCATTTCATGATTCATGATTCGATTTATGATTCATGATTCATTTCATGATTCATGATTCAATTCATTATTCAATTCATGATTCAATTTATGATTCATGATTCAATTCAAGATTCATGGTTCATGATTCAATTCATGATTCATGATTCAATTCATGATTCATGATTCAATTCATGATTCAATTCATGATTTATGATTCAATTCATGATTTATTTCATGATTCATGATTCGATTCATGATTCATGATTCAATTCATGATTTATGATTCAATTCATGATTCATGATTTAATTCATGATACATGATTCATGATTCATGATTCGATTTATAATTCTTGATTCAATTCATGATGCATGATTCAATTTCTGATTCATGATTTAATTCATGATTCATGATTCATTTCATGATTCATTTCATGATTCATGATTCATGATTCATTTCATGATTCAATTCATGATTCAACTTATGATTTATAATTCATGATTCAATTCATGATTCATGATTCATGATTCAATTCATGATTCACGATTCAATTCATGATTCATGATTCATCATTTATCATTCAATTAATGATTTATTATTCAATTCATGATTCAATTTATGATTTATGATTCCTGATTCAATTCATGATTCATGATTCAATTCATGATTCATTATTCCTTTCATGATTCATGATTCAATTCATTATTCATGAGTCAATTCAAGATTCATGATTCATGATTCAATTCATGATTCATGATTCAATTCATGATTCTTGATTCATTTCATGATTCATGATTCAATTTATGATTCAATTCATGATTCAACTTATAAATTATAATTCATGATTCAATTCATGATTCAATTCATGATTCATGATTCATGATTCAATTCATGAATCATGATTCGATTCATGATTCATGATTCAATTCATGATTCAATTCATGATTCAACTTATGATTTATAATTCATGATTCAATTCATGATTCATAATTCATGATTCAATTCATGATTCATGATTCAATTCATGATTCATGATTTGATTCATAATTCATCATTCATCATTCAATTCATGATTCATGATTCAATTCATGATTCAATTTATGATTCATGATTCCTGATTCAATTCATGATTCATGATTCAATTCATGATTCATGCTTCATTTCATGATTCATGATTCAATTCATGATTCAATTCATGATTCAACTTATGATTTATAATTCATGATTCAATTCATGTTTCATGATTCAATGCATGATTCAATTCTTGATTCAATTCATAATTCAATTCATGATTCATGATTCAATTCATGATTCAATTCATGATTTATGATTCAATTCATGATTTATTTCATGATTCATGATTCGATTCATGATTCATGATTCAATTCATGATTCAATTCATGATTTATGATTCAATTCATGATTCATGATTCATGATTTAATTCATGATTCATAATTCATGATTCATGATTCAATTTATAATTCATGATTCAATTCATGATGCATGATTCAATTTGTGATTCATGATTTAATTCATGATTCATGATTCATTTCATGATTCATTTCATGATTCATTTCATGATTCATGATTCATGATTCAATTCATGATTCATGAGTCAATTCATGACTCATGATTCATTTCATGATTCATGATTTAATTCATGATTCAATTCATGATTCAATTTATGATTCATAATTCATGATTCAATTCATGATTCAATTCATGATTCATGATTCATGATTCAATTCATGATTCAATTCTTGATTCAATTCATAATTCAATTCATGATTCATGATTCAATTCATGATTCGATTCATGATTCGATATATGATTCATGATTAAATTCATGATTCATAATTTATGATTCAATTCATGATTCATGATTCATGATTCAATTCATGATTCGATTCATGATTCATGATTCAATTCATGATTCATGATTTGATTCATGATTCATGATTCAATTTTTAATTCATGATTCGATTCATGATTCATGATTAAATTTATGATTCATGATTTATGATTCAATTCATGATTCATGATTTATTTTATGATTCAATTCATGGTTCATGAATCTTGAATCAATTCATGATTTATTTCATGATTAATGATTCTATTCATGATTCATGATTCATGATTCAATTCATGATTCAATTCATTATTTATTTCATGATTCATGATTCGATTCATGATTCATGATTCAAAATTCAATTCATGATTCAATTCAGGATTTATGATTCAATTCTTGATTCATGATTCATTTCATGATTCATGATTCGATTTATGATTCATGATTCAATTCATGATGCATGATTCAATTCGTGATTCATGATTCAATTCATGATTCATGATTCATTTTATGATTCATTTCATGATTCATGATTCGATTTATGATTCATGATTCAATTCATGATGCATGATTCAATTCGTGATTCCTAATTCAATTCATGATTCATGATTCAATTCATGATTCATGATTCATTTCATGATTCATGATTCAATTCATGATTCGATTCATGATTTATGATTCAATTCATGATTCATGATTCAATTCATGATTCATGATTCAATTCATGATTCAAGATTCATGATTCAAATTATGATTCATGATTCAATTTATGATTCAATTCATGATTTATTTCATGATTCATGATTCGATTCATGATTCATGATTCAATTCTTGATTTATGATTCATGATTCATGATTTAATTCATGATTTATAATTCAATTCATGATTCATGATTGAATACTTGATTTATGATTCATGATTCATGATTTAATTCATGATTCATAATTCAATTCATGATTCATGATTCGATCCATGATTCATGTTTAAATTCATGATTCAATTCATGATTCATTTCATGATTCATGATTGAATTTATGATTCATGATTCAATCCATGATTCATGATTCGATTCATGATTCATGATTCGATTCATGATTCATGATTCAATTCATGATTCATGATTCATTTCATGATTCTTTTCATGATTCATGATTTAATTCATGATTCATGATTCATGATTCAATTCATGATTAATGATTCAATTCATGATTAATGATTCAATTCATGATTCATGATTCATTTTATGATTCATGATTCATGATTCAATTCATGATTCATGATTCAATTAATCATTCATGATTCAATTCATGATTCGATTCATGATTCATGATTCAATTCATGAATCATGACTCATGATTCAATTCATGATTCATGATTCAATTCATGATTCATGATTCAATTCATCATTCATGATTCATGATTCAATTCATGTATCAATACATGATTCATGATTCGATTCATGATTCATAATTCAATTCATGATTCATGATTCATGATTCAATTCATGATTCAATACATGATTCATGATTCGATTCATGATTCATAATTCAATTCATGATTCATGATTCATGATTCAATTCATGATTCAATTCATTATTCATGATTCATTTCATGATTCATTTCATGATTCATGATTCGATTTATGATTCATGATTCAATTCATGATGCATGATTCAATTCGTGATTCATGATTCAATTCATGATTCATGATTCATTTTATGATTCATTTCATGATTCATGATTCGATTTATGATTCATGATTCAATTCATGATGCATGATTCAATTCATGATTCCTAATTCAATTCATGATTCATGATTCAATTCATGATTCATGATTCATTTCATGATTCATGATTCAATTCATGATTCGATTCATGATTTATGATTCAATTCATGATTCATGATTCAATTCATGATTCATGATTCAATTCATGATTCATGATTCATGATTCAAATTATGATTCATGATTCAATTCATGATTCAATTCATGATTTATTTCATGATTCATGATTCGATTCATGATTCATGATTCAATTCTTGATTTATGATTCATGATTCATGATTTAATTCATGATTTATAATTCAATTCATGATTCATGATTGAATTCTTGATTTATGATTCATGATTCATGATTTAATTCATGATTCATAATTCAATTCATGATTCATGATTCGATTCATGATTCATGTTTAAATTCATGATTCAATTCATGATTCATTTCATGATTCATGATTGAATTTATGATTCATGATTCAATCCATGATTCATGATTCGATTCATGATTCATGATTCGATTCATGATTCATGATTCAATTCATGATTCATGATTCATTTCATGATTCTTTTCATGATTCATGATTTAATTCATGATTCATGATTCATGATTCAATTCATGATTAATGATTCAATTCATGATTCATGATTCATTTTATGATTCATGATTCATGATTCAATTCATGATTCATGATTCAATTAATCATTCATGATTCAATTCATGATTCGATTCATGATTCATGATTCAATTCATGATTCATGATTCAATTCATCATTCATGATTCATGATTCAATTCATCATTCAATTCATGATTCATGATTCAATTCATGATTCATGATTCAATTCATCATTCATGATTCATGATTCAATTCATGATTCAATACATGATTCATGATTCGATTCATGATTCATAATTCAATTCATGATTCATGATTCATGATTCAATTCATGATTCAATACATGATTCATGATTCGATTCATGATTCATAATTCAATTCATGATTCATGATTCATGATTCAATTCATGATTCAATTCATTATTCATGATTCAATTCATAAATCATGATTCATGATTCAATTCATGATTCATGATTTATGATTAAATTCATGATTCGATTCATGATTCATAATTCGATATATGATTCATGATTCATGATTCAATTCATGATTCGATTCATGATTCATGATTCAATTCATGATTCGATTCATGATTCATGATTCAATTCATCATTCATGATTCATGATTCAATTCATGATTCAATACATGATTCATGATTCGATTCATGATTCATAATTCAATTCCTGATTCATGATCCATGATTCAATTCATGATTCGATTCATGATTCATGTTTCAATTCATGATTCATGATTCAATTCATGATTCATGATTCATGATTCAATTCATTATTCATGATTCAATTCATGATTCATGATTCATGATTCAATTCATGATTCATGATTTATGATTAAATTCATGATTCGATTCATGATTTATAATTTGATATATGATTCATGATTAAATTCATGATTCATGTTTTATGATTCAATTCATGATTCATGATTCATGATTCAATTCATGATTCATGACTCATGATTTAATTCATGATTCATGATTCAATTCATGATTCATGATTCAATTCATCATTCATGATTCATGATTCAATTCATCATTCAATACATGATTCATGATTCGATTCATGATTCATAATTCAATTCATGATTCATGATTCATGATTCAATTCATGATTCGATTCATGATTCATGATTCAATTCATGATTCATGGTTCATGATTCAAATCATTATTCATGATTCAATTCATGATTCATGATTCATGATTAAATTCATGATTCATGATTTATGATTAAATTCATGATTCGATTCATGATTCATAATTCGATATATGATTCATGATTAAATTCATGATTCATGTTTTATGATTCAATTCATGATTCATGATTCATTATTCAATTCATGATTCATGATTCGATTCATGATTCATGATACCAATTCTTGATTCATGATTCGATTCATGATTCATGATTACATTTATGGTTCATGAATCTTGATTCAATTTATGATTTATTTCATGATTCATGATTCGATTCATGATTCATGATTTATGATTCAATTCATGATTGATGATTCGATTCATGATTCATGATTAAATTCATGATTCATGTTTTATGATTCAATTCATGATTCATGATTCATGATTCAATTCATGATTCGATTCATGATTCATGATTCATTATTCAATTCATGATTCATGATTCGATTTATGATTCATGATTACATTTATGGTTCATGAATCTTGATTCAATTTATGATTTATTTCATAATTCATGATTAAATTCATGATGCATGATTCAATTTGTGATTCATGATTTAATTCATGATTCATGATTCATTTCATGATTCATTTCATGATTCATGATTCATGATTCAATTCATGATTCATGAGTCAATTCATGATTCATGATTCATGATTCAATGTATGATTCATGATTCAATTCATGATTCATGATTCAATGCATGATTCAATTCTTGATTCAATTCATAATTCAATTCATGATTCATGATTCAATTCATGATTCAATTCATGATTTATGATTCAATTCATGATTTATTTCATGATTCATGATTCGATTCATGATTCATGATTCAATTCATGATTCAATTCATGATTTATGATTCAATTCATGATTCATGATTCATGATTCAATTTATAATTCATGATTCAATTCATAATGCATGATTCAATTTGTGATTCATGATTTAATTCATGATTCATGATTCATTTCATGATTCATGATTCAATTCACGATTCATGAGTCAATTCATGATTCATGATTCATTTCATGATTCATGATTTAATTCATGATTCAATTCATGATTCAATTTATGATTCATAATTCTTGATTCAATTCATAATTCAATTCATGATTCATGATTCAATTCATGATTCGATATATGATTCATGATTAAATTCATGATTCATAATTTATGATTCAATTCATGATTCATGATTCAATTCATGATTCGATTCATGATTCATGATTCAATTCATGATTCATGATTTGATTCATGATTCATGATTCAATTTTTAATTCATGATTCGATTCATTATTCATGATTAAATTTATGATTCATGATTTATGATTCAATTCATGATTCATGATTTATTTCATGATTCAATTCATGGTTCATGAATCTTGATTCAATTCATGATTTATTTCATGATTCATGATTCGATTCATGATTCATGATTCATGATTCAATTCATGATTCAATTCATTATTTATTTCATGATTCATGATTCGATTTATGATTCATGATTCAAAATTCAATTCATGATTCAATTCAGGATTTATGATTCAATTCATGATTCATGATTCATTTCATGATTCATTTCATGATTCATGATTTGATTTATGATTCATGATTCAATTCATGATGCATGATTCAATTCGTGATTCATGATTCAATTCATGATTCATGATTCATTTCATGATTCATGATTCGATTTATGATTCATGATTCATTTCATGATTCATGATTCAATTCATTATTCAATTCATGATTCAATTTATGATTCATGATTCAATTCAAGATTCATGGTTCATGATTCAATTCATGATTCATGATTCAATTCATGATTCATGATTCATTTCATGATTCATGATTCAATTCATGATTCAATTCATGATTCAACTTATGATTTATAATTCATGATTCAATTCATGATTCAATTCATGATTCATGATTCATGATTCAATTCATGATTCGTGATTTAATTCATGAATCATGATTCGATTCATGATTTATGTTTCAATTCATGATTCAATTCTTGATTCAATTCATAATTCAATTCATGATTCGATTCATCATTCATGTTTGAATTCATGATTCAATTCATGATTCATTTCATGATTCATGATTCAATTCATGATTCATGATTCGATTCATGATTCATGATTCGATTTATGATACATGATTCAATTCATGATTCATGATTCAATTCATGATTCATGAATCAATTCAAAATTCATGATTCAATTCATGATTCATTTCATGATTCATGATTCATGATTCATTTCATGATTCAATTCATGATTCAACTTATGATTTATAATTCATGATTCAATTCATGATTCATGAATTATGATTCAATTCATGCTTCATGATTCAATTCATGATTCATGATTTGATTCATGATTCATCATTTATCATTCAATTAATGATTTATTATTCAATTCATGATTCATTATTCCTTTCATGATTCATGATTCAATTCATTATTCATGAGTCAATTCAAGATTCATGATTCATGATTCAATTCATGATTCATGATTCAATTCATGATTCTTGATTCATTTCATGATTCATGATTCAATTTATGATTCAATTCATGATTCAACTTATGATTTATAATTCATGATTCAATTCATGATTCAATTCATGATTCATGATTCATGATTCAATTCATGAATCATGATTCGATTCATGATTTATGTTTTGAATTCATGATTCAATTCTTGATTCAATTCATAATTCATTTCATGATTCATGATTCAATTCATGATTCATGATTCAATTCTTGATTTATGATTCATGATTCATGATTCAATTCATGATACATGATTCAATTCATGATTCATGATTCATTTCATGATTCATGATTCAATTCATGATTCATTTCATGATTCATGATTTAATTCATGATTGAATTCATGATTCAATTTATGATTCATAATTCATGATTCAATTCATGATTCAATTCATGATTCATGATTCATGATTCAATTCATGATTCATGATTCAATTCATGATTCATGATTCAATGCATGATTCAATTCTTGATTCAGTTCATAATTCAATTCATGATTCATGATTCAATTCATGATTCAATTCATGATTTATGATTCAATTCATGATTTATTTCATGATTCATTGTTCGATTCATGATTCATGATTCAATTCATGATTCAATTCATGATTTATGATTCAATTCATGATTCATGATTTAATTCATGATACATGATTCATGATTCATGATTCGATTTATAATTCTTGATTCAATTCATGATGCATGATTCAATTTCTGATTCATGATTTAATTCATGATTCATGATTCATTTCATGATTCATTTCATGATTCATGATTCATGATTCAATTCATGATTCATGAGTCAATTCATGATTCATGATTCATTTCATGATTCATGATTTAATTCATTATTCAATTCATGATTCAATTTATGATTCATAATTCATGATTCAATTCATGATTCAATTCATGATTCATGATTCATGATTCAATTCATGATTCATGATTCAATTCATGATTCATGATTCAATGCATGATTCAATTCTTGATTCAATTCATAATTCAATTCATAATTTATGATTCAATTCATGATTCATGATTCATGATTCAATTAATGATTCGATTCATGATTCATGATTCAATTCATGATTCATGATTCGATTCATGATTCATGATTAAATTTAAGATTCATGATTTATGATTCAATTCATGATTCATGATTTATTTTATGATTCAATTCATGGTTCATGAATCTTGATTCAATTCATGATTTATTTCATGATTCTTGATTCGATTCATGATTCATGATTCATGATTCAATTCATGATTCAATTCATTATTTATTTCATGATTCATGATTCGATTCATGATTCAAAATTCAATTCATGATTCAATTCAGGATTTATGATTCAATTCATGATTCATGATTCATTTCATGATTCATTTCATGATTCATGATTCGATTTATGATTCATGATTCAATTCATGATGCATGATTCAATTCGTGATTCATGATTCAATTCATGATTCATGATTCATTTCATGATTCATTTCATGATTCATGATTCGATTTATGATTCATGATTCAATTCATGATGCATGATTCAATTCGTGATTCCTGATTCAATTCATGATTCATGATTCAATTCATGATTCATGATTCATTTCATGATTCATGATTCAATTCATGATTCGATTCATGATTTATGATTCAATTCATGATTCATGATTCGATTCATGATTCATGATTCAATTCATGATTCATGATTCATGATTCGAATTATGATTCATGATTAAATTCATGATTCATGATTTATGATTCAATTCATGATTCATGATTTATTTCATGATTCAATTCATGGTTCATGAATCTTGATTCAATTCATGATTTATTTCATGATTCATGATTCGATTGATGATTCATGATTCAATTCATGATTCAATTCATGATTTATTTCATGATTCATGATTCGATTCATGATTCATGATTCAATTCTTGATTTATGATTCATGATTCATGATTTAATTCATGATTTATAATTGAATTCATGATTCATGATTCAATTCTTGATTTATGATTCATGATTCATGATTTAATTCATGATTCATAATTCAATTCATGATTCATGATTCGATTCATGATTCATGTTTAAATTCATGATTCAATTCATGATTCATTTCATGATTCATGATTCAATTCATGATTCGATATATGATTCATGATTAAATTCATGATTCATAATTTATGATTCAATTCATGATTCATGATTCATGATTCAATTCATGATTCGATTCATGATTCATGATTCAATTCATGATTCATGATTTGATTCATGATTCATGATTCAATTTTTAATTCATGATTCGATTCATGATTCATGATTAAATTTATGATTCATGATTTATGATTCAATTCATGATTCATGATTTATTTCATGATTCAATTCATGATTCATGATTCATGATTCAATTCATGATTCAATTCATTATTTATTTCATGATTCATGATTCGATTTATGATTCATGATTAAAAATTCAATTCATGATTCAATTCAGGATTTATGATTCAATTCATGATTCATGATTCATTTCATGATTCATTTCATGATTCATGATTCGATTTATGATTCATGATTCAATTCATGATGCATGATTCAATTCGTGATTCATGATTCAATTCATGATTCATGATTCATGATTCATGATTCATTTCATGATTCATGATTCGATTTATGATTCATGATTCAATTCATGATGCATGATTCAATTCGTGATTCCTAATTCAATTCATGATTCATGATTCAATTCATGATTCATGATTCATTTTATGATTCATGATTCAATTCATTATTCGATTCATGATTTATGATTCAATTCATGATTCATGATTCGATTCATGATTCATGATTCAATTCATGATCCATGATTCGAATTATGATTCATGATTAAATTCATGATTCATGATTTATGATTCAATTCATGATTCATGTTTTATTTCATGATTCAATTCATGGTTCATGAATCTTACTTCAATTCATGATTTATTTCATGATTCATGATTCGATTCATGATTCATGATTCATGATTCAATTCATGATTCAATTCATGATTTATTTCATGATTCATGATTCGATTCATGATTCATGATTCAATTCTTGATTTATGATTCATGATTCAATTCATGATTCATGATTCGATTCATGATTCATGATTCAATTCATGATTCATGATTCAATTCTTGAATCATGATTAATGATTCAAATTATGATTCATGATTCAATTCATGATTCATGATTTATGATTCAATTCATGGTTCATGAATCTTTATTCAATTCATGATTTATTTTTATGATTCATGATTCGATTCATGATTCATGATTCAATTCATGATTCAATTCATGATTTATTTCATAATTCATTATTCGATTCATGATTCAATTCATGATTCAATTCATGATTTATGATTCAATTCCCGATTCATGATTCATGATTTAATTCCTGATTCATGATTCATGATTCATGATTCAATTTATAATTCATGATTCAATTCATGATGCATGATTCAATTTGTGATTCATGATTCAATTCATGATTCATGATTCATTTCATGATTCATTTCATGATTCATGATTCCTGATTCAATTCATGATTCATGATACAATACATGATTCATGATTCAATTCATAATTCAATTTATGATTCATGATTCAATTCATGATTCATGATTCATGATTCGATTCATGATTCATGATTCAATTCATGATTCATGATTCAATTCATGATTCGTGATTCATGATTCATGATTCAATTCATGATTCATGATTCGATTCATGATTCATGATTCATGATTCAATTCATGATTCATGATTCGATTTATGATTCATGATTCATGATTCAATTCATGATTCAATTCATGATTCATGATTCATTTCATGATTCATGCTTGAATTCAAAATTCATGATTCAATTCATGATTCATTTCATGATTCAACTTATGATTTATAATTCATGATTCAATTCATGATTCAATTCATGATTCATAATTCATGATTCAATTCATGATTCATGATTGAATTCATGATTCATGATTTGACTCATAATTCATCATTCATCATTCAATTCATGATTCATGATTCAATTCATGATTCAATTTATGATTCATGATTCCTGATTCAATTCATGATTCATGATTCAATTCATGATTCATGATTCATTTCATGATTCATGATTCAATTCATGATTCAATTCATGATTCAATTTATGATTCATGATTCAATTCAAGATTCATGGTTCATGATTCAATTCATGATTCATGATTCAATTCATGATTCATGATTCATTTCATGATTCATGATTCAATTCATGATTCAATTCATGATTCAACTTATGATTTATAATTCATGATTCAATTCATGATTCAATTCATGATTCATGATTCATGATTCAATTCATGATTCATGATTCAATTCATGAATCATGATTCGATTCATGATTTATGTTTCAATTCATGATTCAATTCTTGATTCAATTCATGATTCATGATTCATGATTCAATTCATGATTCATGATTCAATTCATGAATCATGATTTGATTCATGATTTATGTTTCAATTCATGATTCAATTCTTGATTCAATTCATAATTCAATTCATGATTCGATTCATGATTCATGTTTGAATTCATGATTCAATTCATGATTCATTTCATGATTCATGATTCAATTCATGATTCATGATTCAATTCATGATTCATGATTCATGATTCAATTCATGATTCATGATTCAATTCATGATTCATGATTTGATTCATGATTCATCATTTATCATTCAATTAATGATTCATTATTCAATTCATGATTCAATTTATGATTCATGATTCCTGATTCAATTCATGATTCATGATTCAATTCATGATTCATGATTCCTTTCATGATTCATGATTCAATTCATGATTCATGATTCAATTCAAGATTCATGATTCATTATTCAATTCATGATTCATGATTCAATTCATGATTCTTGATTCATTTCATGATTCATAATTCAATTTATGATTCAATTCATGATTCAACTTATGATTTATAATTCATGATTCAATTCATGATTCATGGTTCATGATTCAGTTCATGAATCATGATTCGATTCATGATTTATGTTTCAATTCATGATTCAATTCTTGATTCAATTCATAATTAATTTCATGATTCATGATTCAATTCATGATTCATGATTCAATTCTTGATTTATGATTCATGATTCAATTCATGATTCATGATTCATTTCATGATTCATGATTTATGATTAAATTCATGATTCGATTCATGATTCATAATTCGATATATGATTCATGATTCAATCCATGATTCATGATTCATGATTCAATTCATGATTCATGATTCATTTCATGATTCTTTTCATGATTCATGATTTAATTCATGATTCATGATTCATGATTCAATTCATGATTAATGATTCAATTCATGATTCATGATTCATTTTATGATTCATGATTCATGATTCAATTCATCATTCATGATTCAATTCATCATTCATGATTCAATTCATGATTCGATTCATTATTCATGATTCAATTCATGATTCATGACTCATGATTCAATTCATGATTCATGATTCAATTCATGATTCATGATTCAATTCATCATTCATGATTCATGATTCAATTCATGATTCAATACATGATTCATGATTCGATTCATGATTCATGATTCAATTCATGATTCATGATTCAATTCATGATTCGTGATTCATGATTCATGATTCAATTCATGATTCATGATTCGATTCATGATTCATGATTCATGATTCAATTCATGATTCATGATTCGATTTATGATTCATGATTCATGATTCAATTCATGATTCAATTCATGATTCATGATTCATTTCATGATTCATGATTGAATTCAAAATTCATGATTCAATTCATGATTCATTTCATGATTCAACTTATGATTTATAATTCATGATTCAATTCATGATTCAATTCATGATTCATAATTCATGATTCAATTCATGATTTATGATTGAATTCATGATTCATGATTTGACTCATAATTCATCATTCATCATTCAATTCATGATTCATGATTCAATTCATGATTCAATTTATGATTCATGATTCCTGATTCAATTCATGATTCATGATTCAATTCATGATTCATGATTCATTTCATGATTCATGATTCAATTCATGATTCAATTCATGATTCAATTTATGATTCATGATTCAATTCAAGATTCATGGTTCATGATTCAATTCATGATTCATGATTCAATTCATGATTCATGATTCATTTCATGATTCATGATTCAATTCATGATTCAATTCATGATTCAACTTATGATTTATAATTCATGATTCAATTCATGATTCAATTCATGATTCATGATTCATGATTCAATTCATGATTCATGATTCAATTCATGAATCATGATTCGATTCATGATTTATGTTTCAATTCATGATTCAATTCTTGATTCAATTCATGATTCATGATTCATGATTCAATTCATGATTCATGATTCAATTCATGAATCATGATTTGATTCATGATTTATGTTTCAATTCATGATTCAATTCTTGATTCAATTCATAATTCAATTCATGATTCGATTCATGATTCATGTTTGAATTCATGATTCAATTCATGATTCATTTCATGATTCATGATTCAATTCATGATTCATGATTCAATTCATGATTCATGATTCAATTCATGATTCATGATTCAATTCATGATTCATGATTTGATTCATGATTCATCATTTATCATTCAATTAATGATTCATTATTCAATTCATGATTCAATTTATGATTCATGATTCCTGATTCAATTCATGATTCATGATTCAATTCATGATTCATGATTCCTTTCATGATTCATGATTCAATTCATGATTCATGATTCAATTCAAGATTCATGATTCATTATTCAATTCATGATTCATGATTCAATTCATGATTCTTGATTCATTTCATGATTCATAATTCAATTTATGATTCAATTCATGATTCAACTTATGATTTATAATTCATGATTCAATTCATGATTCATGGTTCATGATTCAATTTATGAATCATGATTCGATTCATGATTTATGTTTCAATTCATGATTCAATTCTTGATTCAATTCATAATTAATTTCATGATTCATGATTCAATTCATGATTCATGATTCAATTCTTGATTTATGATTCATGATTCAATTCATGATTCATGATTCATTTCATGATTCATGATTTATGATTAAATTCATGATTCGATTCATGATTCATAATTCGATATATGATTCATGATTCAATCCATGATTCATGATTCATGATTCAATTCATGATTCATGATTCATTTCATGATTCTTTTCATGATTCATGATTTAATTCATGATTCATGATTCATGATTCAATTCATGATTAATGATTCAATTCATGATTCATGATTCATTTTATGATTCATGATTCATGATTCAATTCATCATTCATGATTCAATTCATCATTCATGATTCAATTCATGATTCGATTCATTATTCATGATTCAATTCATGATTCATGACTCATGATTCAATTCATGATTCATGATTCAATTCATGATTCATGATTCAATTCATCATTCATGATTCATGATTCAATTCATGATTCAATACATGATTCATGATTCGATTCATGATTCATAATTCAATTCATGATTCATGATTCATGATTCAATTAATAATTTAATTCATTATTCATGATTCAATTCATGATTCATGATTCATGATTCAATTCATGATTCATGATTTATGATTAAATTCATGATTCATGTTTTATGATTCAATTCATGATTCATGATTCATGATTCAATTCATGATTCATGATTTATGATTAAATTCATGATTTGATTCATGATTCATAATTCGATAAATGATTCATGATTAAATTCATGATTCATGTTTTATGATTCAATTCATGATTCATTATTCATTATTCAATTCATGATTCATGATTCGATTCATGATTCATGATTCAATTCTTGATTCATGATTCGATTCATGATTCATGATTACATTTATGGTTCATGAATCTTGATTCAATTTATGATTTATTTCATGATTCATGATTCGATTCATGATTCATGATTTATGATTCAATTCATGATTCATGATTCGATTCATGATTCATGATTAAATTCATGATTCATGTTTTATGATTCAATTCATGATTCATGATTCATGATTCAATTCATGATTCGATTCATGATTCATGATTCATTATTCAATTCATGATTCATGATTCGATTCATGATTCATGATTCAATTCTAGATTCATGATTCGATTCATGATTCATGATTACATTTATGGTTCATGAATCTTGATTCAATTTATGATTTATTTCATGATTCATGATTAAATTCATGACTCATGATTCATGATTCATGATTCATGATTCGATTTATAATTCATGATTCAATTCATGATTCATGATTCAATTCATGATTCAATTCATGATTTATTTCATGATTCATGATTCGATTCATGATTCATGATTCAATTCTTGATTTATGATTCATGCATGATTCATGATTTAATTCATGATTTATAATTCAATTCATGATTCATGATTCAATTCTTGATTTATGATTCATGATTCATTATTTAATTCATGATTCATAATTCAATTCATGATTCGATTCATGATTCATGTTTGAATTCATGATTCAATTCATGATTCATTTCATGATTCATGCCAATTTATGATTCATGATTCAATCCATGATTCATGATTCGATTCATGATTCATGATTCAATTCATGATTCATGATTCATTTCATGATTCATGATTTAATTCATGATTCATGATTCATGATTCAATTCATGATTAATGATTCAATTCATGATTCATGATTCATTTTATGATTCATGATTCAATTCATGATTCGTGATTCAATTCATCATTCATGATTCAATTCATGATTCGATTCATGATTCATGATTCAATTCATGATTCATGACTCATGATTCAATTCATGATTCATGATTCATTTCATGATTCATGATTCAATTCATGATTCGATTCATGATTTATGATTCAATTCATGATTCATGATTCGATTTATTATTTATGATTCAATTCATGATTCATGATTCGAATTATGATTCATGATTAAATTCATGATTCATGATTTATGATTCAATTCATGATTCATGATTTATTTCATGATTCAATTAATGGTTCATGAATCTTGATTCAATTCATGATTTATTTCATGATTCATGATTCGATTCATGATTCATGATTCATGATTCAATTCATGATTCATGATTCATGATTCAATTCATGATTCAATTCATGATTTATTTCATGATTCATGATTCGATTCATGATCCATGATTCAATTCTTGATTTATGATTCATGATTCATGATTTAATTCATGATTTATAATTCAATTCATGATTCATGATTCAATTCTTGATTTATGATTCATGATTCATGATTTAATTCATGATTCATAATTCAATTCATGATTCATGATTCGATTCATGATTCATGTTTGAATTCATGATTCAATTCATGATTCATTTCATGATTCATGATTCAATTTATGATTCATGATTCAATCCATGATTCATGATTCATGATTCAATTCATGATTCATGATTCATTTTATGATTCTTTTCATGATTCATGATTTAATTCATGATTCATGATTAATGATTCAATTCATGATTAATGATTCAATTCATGATTCATGATTCATTTTATGATTCATGATTCATGATTCAATTCATCATTCATGATTCAATTCATCATTCATGATTCAATTCATGATTCGATTCATGATTCATGATTCAATTCATGATTAATGATTCATGATTCAATTCATTATTCATGATTCAATTCATGATTCATGATTCATGATTCAATTCATGATTCATGATTTATGATTAAATTCATCATTCATGTTTTATGATTCAATTCATGATTCATGATTCATGATTCAATTCATGATTCATGATTTATGATTAAATTCATGATTCGATTCATGATTCATAATTCGATATATGATTCATGATTAAATTCATGATTCATGTTTTATGATTCAATTCATGATTCATGATTCATGATTCAATTCATGATTCATGATTTATGATTAAATTCATGATTCGATTCATGATTCATAATTCGATATATGATTCATGATTCAATCCATGATTCATGATTCATGATTCAATTCATGATTCATGATTCATTTCATGATTCTTTTCATGATTCATGATTCAATTCATGATTAATGATTCAATTCATGATTCATGATTCATTTTATGATTCATGATTCATGATTCAATTCATCATTCATGATTCAATTCATCATTCATGATTCAATTCATGATTCGATTCATTATTCATGATTCAATTCATGATTCATGACTCATGATTCAATTCATGATTCATGATTCAATTAATGATTCATGATTCAATTCATCATTCATGATTCATGATTCAATTCATGATTCAATACATGATTCATGATTCGATTCATGATTCAATTCATGATTAATGATTCATGATTCAATTCTTTATTCATGATTCAATTCATGATTCATGATTCAATTCATGATTCATGATTTATGATTAAATTCATGATTCATGTTTTATGATTCAATTCATGATTCATGATTCATGATTCAATTCATGATTCATGATTTATGATTAAATTCATGATTCGATTCATGATTCGTAATTCGATAAATGATTCATGATTAAATTCATGATTCATATTTTATGATTCAATTCATGATTCATGATTCATGATTCAATTCATGATTCATGATTTATGATTAAATTCATGATTCGATTCATGATTCATAATTGGATATATGATTCATGATTAAATTCATGATTCATGTTTTATGATTCAATTCATGATTCATTATTCATTATTCAATTCATGATTCATGATTCGATTCATGATTCATGATTCAATTCTTGATTCATGATTCGATTCATGAATCATGATTACATTTATGGTTCATGAATCTTGATTCAATTTATGATTTATTTCATGATTCATGATTCGATTCATGATTCATGATTTATGATTCAATTCATGATTCATTATTCATTATTCAATTCATGATTCATGATTCGATTCATGATTCATGATTCAATTCTTGATTCATGATTCGATTCATGATTCATGATTACATTTATGGTTCATGAATCTTGATTCAATTTATGATTTATTTAATGATTCATGATTCGATTCATGATTCATGATTTATGATTCAATTCATGATTCATGATTCGATTCATGATTCATGATTAAATTCATGATTCATGTTTTATGATTCAATTCATGATTCATGATTCATGATTCAATTCATGATTCGATTCATGATTCATGATTCATTATTCAATTCATGATTCATGATTCATGATTCAATTCTAGATTCATGATTCGATTCATGATTCATGATTACATTTATGGTTCATGAATCTTGATTCAATTTATGATTTATTTCATGATTCATGATTAAATTCATGATTCATGATTCATGATTCATGATTCGATTTATAATTCATGATTCAATTCATGATGCATGATTCAATTTGTGATTCATGATTTAATTCATGATTCATTTCATGATTCATTTAATGATTCATGATTCATGATTCAATTTATGATTCATGAGTCAATTCATGATTCATGATTCAATGCATGATTCATGATTCAATTCATGATTCATGATTCAATGCATGATTCAATTCTTGATTCAATTCATAATTCAATTCATGATTCAATTCATGATTTATGATTCAATTCATGATTTATTTCATGATTCATGATTCGATTCATGATTCAATTCATGATTCAATTCATGATTTATGATTCAATTCATGATTCATGATTCATGATTTATGATTCATGATTCGATTTATAATTCATGATTCAATTCATGATGCATGATTCAATTTGTGATTCATGATTTAATTCATGATTCATGATTCATTTCATGATTCATGATTCATGATTCAATTCACGATTCATGAGTCAATTCATGATTCATGATTCATTTCATGATTCATGATTTAATTCATGATTCAATTCATGATTCAATTTATGATTCATAATTCATGATTCAATTCATGATTCAATTCATGATTCATGATTCATAATTCGATTCATGATTCATGATTCAATTCATGATTCATGATTTGATTCATGATTCATGATTCAATTTTTAATTCATGATTCGATTCATGATTCATGATTAAATTTATGATTCATGATTTATGATTCAATTCATGATTCATGATTTAATTCATGATTCGATTCATGATTCATGATTAAATTTATGATTCATGATTTATGATTCAATTCATGATTCATGATTTATTTCATGATTCAATTCATGGTTCATGATTCATGATTCAATTCATGGTTCAATTCATTATTTATTTCATGATTCATGATTCGATTCATGATTCAAAATTCAATTCATGATTCAATTCAGGATTTATGATTCAATTCATGATTCATGAATTATTTCATGATTCATTTCATGATTCATGATTCGATTTATGATTCATGATTCAATTCATGATGCATGATTCAATTCGTGATTCATGATTCAATTCATGATTCATGATTCATTTCATGATTCATTTCATGATTCATGATTCGATTTATGATTCATGATTCAATTCATGATGCATGATTCAATTCATGATTCAATTCATGATTTATTTCATGATTCATGATTCGATTCATGATTCATGATTCAATTCTTGATTTATGATTCATGCATGTTTCATGATTTAATTCATGATTTATAATTCAATTCATGATTCATGATTCAATTCTTGATTTATGATTCATGATTAATTATTTAATTCATGATTCATAATTCAATTCATGATTCGATTCATGATTCATGTTTGAATTCATGATTCAATTCATGATTCATTTCATGATTCATGCCAATTTATGATTCATGATTCAATCCATGATTCATGATTCGATTCATGATTCATGATTCAATTCATGATTCATGATTCATTTCATGAATCATGATTTAATTCATGATTCATGATTCATGATTCAATTCATGATTAATGATTCAATTCATGATTCATGATTCATTTTATGATTCATGATTCAATTCATGATTCGTGATTCAATTCATCATTCATGATTCAATTCATGATTCGATTCATGATTCATGATTCAATTCATGATTCATGACTCATGATTCAATTCATGATTCATGATTCATTTCATGATTCATTATTCAATTCATGATTCATGATCCGATTCATGATTCATGATTCAATTCTTGATTCATGATTCGATTCATGATTCATGATTACATTTATGGTTCATGAATCTTGATTCAATTTATGATTTATTTCATGATTCATGATTCGATTCATGATTCATGATTTATGATTCAATTCATGATTCATGATTTGATTCATGATTCATGATTCAATTCATGATTCATGTTTTATGATTCAATTCATGATTCATGATTCATGATTCAATTCATGATTCGATTCATGATTCATGATTCATTATTCAATTCATGATTCATGATTCATGATTCAATTCTAGATTCATGATTCGATTCATGATTCATGATTACATTTATGGTTCATGAATCTTGATTCAATTTATGATTTATTTCATGATTCATGATTAAATTCATGATTCATGATTCATGATTCGATTTATAATTCATGATTCAATTCATGATGCATGATTCAATTTGTGATTCATGATTTAATTCATGATTCATTTCATGATTCATTTAATGATTCATGATTCATGATTCAATTTATGATTCATGAGTCAATTCATGATTCATGATTCAATGCATGATTCATGATTCAATTCATGATTCATGATTCAATGCATGATTCAATTCTTGATTCAATTCATAATTCAATTCATGATTCAATTCATGATTTATGATTCAATTCATGATTTATTTCATGATTCATGATTCGATTCATGATTCAATTCATGATTCAATTCATGATTTATGATTCAATTCATGATTCATGATTCATGATTTAATTCATGATTCATGATTTATGATTCATGATTCGATTTATAATTCATGATTCAATTCATGATGCATGATTCATTTCATGATTCATGATTTAATTCATGATTCAATTCATGATTCAATTTATGATTCATAATTCATGATTCAATTCATGATTCAATTCATGATTCATGATTCGATTCATGATTCATGATTCAATTCATGATTCATGATTTGATTCATGATTCATGATTCAATTTTTAATTCATGATTCGATTCATGATTCATGATTAAATTTATGATTCATGATTTATGATTCAATTCATGATTCATGATTTAATTCATGATTCGATTCATGATTCATGATTAAATTTATGATTCATGATTTATGATTCAATTCATGATTCATGATTTATTTCATGATTCAATTCATGGTTCATGATTCATGATTCAATTCATGGTTCAATTCATTATTTATTTCATGATTCATGATTCGATTCATGATTCATGATTCAAAATTCAATTCATGATTCAATTCAGGATTTATGATTCAATTCATGATTCATGAATTATTTCATGATTCATTTCATGATTCATGATTCGATTTATGATTCATGATTCAATTCATGATGCATGATTCAATTCGTGATTCATGATTCAATTCATGATTCATGATTCATTTCATGATTCATTTCATGATTCATGATTCGATTTATGATTCATGATTCAATTCATGATGCATGATTCAATTCATCATTCATGATTCAATTCATGATTTATTTCATGATTCATGATTCAATTCATGATTCATGATTCATGATTCAATTCATGATTCAATTCATTATTTATTTCATGATTCATGATTCGATTCATGATTCAAAATTCAATTCATGATTCAATTCAGGATTTATGATTCAATTCATGATTCATGATTCATTTCATGATTCATTTCATGATTCATGATTCGATTTATGATTCATGATTCAATTCATGATGCATGATTCAATTCGTGATTCATGATTCAATTCATTATTCATGATTCATTTCATGATTCATTTCATGATTCATGATTCGATTTATAATTCATGATTCAATTCATGATGCATGATTTAATTCGTGATTCCTGATTCAAATTATGATTCATGATTCAACTCATGATTCATGATTCAATTCATGATTCGATTCATGATTTATGATTCAATTCATGATTCATGATTCGATTCATGATTCATGATTCAATTCATGATTCATGATTCATGATTCGAATTATGATTCATGATTCAATTCATGATTCATGATTTATGATTCAATTCATGATTCATGATTTATTTCATGATTCAATTCATGGTTCATGAATCTTGATTCAATTCATGATTTATTTCATGATTCATGATGCAATTCATGATTCATGATTCAATTCATTATTCAATCCATGATTTATTTCATGATTCATGATTCGATTCATGATTCATGATTCAATTCTTGATTTATGATTCATGATTCATGATTTAATTCATGATTTATAATTCAATTAATGATTCATGATTCAATTCTTGATTTATGATTCATGATTCATGATTTAATTCATGATTCATAATGCAATTCATGATTCATGATTCGATTCATGATTCATGTTTGAATTCATGATTCAATTCATGATTCATTTCATGATTCATGATTCAATTTATGATTCATGATTCAATCCATGATTCATGATTCGATTCATGATTCATGATTCAATTCATGATTCATGATTCATTTCATGATTCATGATTTAATTCATGATTCATGATTCATGATTCAATTCATGATTAATGATTCAATTCATGATTCATGATTCATTTTATGATTCATGATTCATGATTCAATTCATGATTCGTGATTCAATTCATCATTCATGATTCAATTCATGATTCGATTCATGATTCATGATTAAATTCATGATTCATGACTCATGATTCAATTCATGATTCATGATTCATTTCATGATTCATGATTCAATTCATGATTCGATTCATGATTTATGATTCAATTCATGATTCATGATTGGATTTATGATTCATGATTCAATTCATGATTCATGATTCATGATTCGAATTATGATTCATGATTAAATTCATGATTCATGATTTATGATTCAATTCATGATTCATGATTTATTTCATGATTCAATTCATGGTTCATGAATCTTGATTCAATTCATGATTTATTTCATGATTCATGATTCGATTCATGATTCATGATTCATGATTCAATTCATGATTCAATTCATGATTTATTTCATGATTCATGATTCGATTCATGATTCATGATTCAATTCATGATTTATGATTCATGATTCATGATTTAATTCTTGATTAATAATTCAATTCATGATTCATGATTCGATTCATGATTCATGTTTGAATTCATGATTCAATTCATGATTCATTTCATGATTCATGATTCAATTTATGATTCATGATTCAATCCATGATTCATGATTCATGATTCAATTCATGATTCATGATTCATTTCATGATTCATGATTCAACTCATGATTCGATTCATGATTTATGATTCAATTCATGATTCATGATTGGATTTATGATTCATGATTCAATTCATGATTCATGATTCATGATTCGAATTATGATTCATGATTAAATTCATGATTCATGATTTATGATTCATGATTCATGATTCAATTCATGATTCATGATTCATTTCA
This sequence comes from Mixophyes fleayi, assembly GCF_038048845.1. Lineage (NCBI taxonomy): Eukaryota > Metazoa > Chordata > Amphibia > Anura > Limnodynastidae > Mixophyes > Mixophyes fleayi. Next base: position 51,664 of record NW_027445934.1, read on the forward strand.
TGATTCATGATTTAATTCATGATTCATGATTCATGATTCAATTCATGATTAATGATTCAATTCATGATTCATGATTCATTTTATGATTCATGATTCATGATTCAATTCATGATTCGTGATTCAATTCATCATTCATGATTCAATTCATGATTCGATTCATGATTCATGATTCGATTCATGATTCATGTTTGAATTCATGATTCAATTCATGATTCATTTCATGATTCATGATTCAATTTATGATTCATGATTCAATCCATGATTCATGATTCATGATTCAATTCATGATTCATGATTCATTTCATGATTCATTTTATGATTCATGATTCATGATTCAATTCATCATTCATGATTCAATTCATCATTCATGATTCAATTCATGATTCGATTCATGATTCATGATTCAATTCATGATTCATGACTCATGATTCAATTCATGATTCATGATTCAATTCATGATTCATGATTCAATTCATCATTCATGATTCATGATTCAATTCATGATTCAATACATGATTCATGATTCGATTCATGATTCATAATTCAATTCATCATTCATGATTCATGATTCAATTCATGATTCAATACATGATTCATGATTCGATTCATGATTCATAATTCAATTCATGATTCATGATTCATGATTCAATTCATAATTCGATTCATGATTCATGATTCAATTTATGATTAATGATTCATGATTCAATTCATTATTCATGATTCAATTCATGATTCATGATTCATGATTCAATTCATGATTCGATTCATGATTCATAATTCGATATATGATTAATGATTAAATTCATGATTCATGTTTTATGATTCAATTCATGATTCATGATTCATGATTCAATTCATGATTCATGATTTATGATTAAATTCATGATTCGATTCATGATTCATAATTCGATATATGATTCATGATTAAATTCATGATTCATGTTTTATGATTCAATTCATGATTCATGATTCATTATTCAATTCATGATTCATGATTCGATTCATGATTCATGATTCAATTCTTGATTCATGATTCGATTCATGATTCATGATTACATTTATGGTTCATGAATCTTGATTCAATTTATGATTTATTTCATGATTCATGATTCGATTCATGATTCATGATTTATGATTCAATTCATAATTCATGATTCGATTCATGATTCATGATTAAATTCATGATTCATGTTTTATGATTCAATTCATGATTCATGATTCATGATTCAATTCATGATTCGATTCATGATTCATGATTCATTATTCAATTCATGATTCATGATTCGATTCATGATTCATGATTCGATTCATGATTCATGATTCAATTCTTGATTCATGATTCGATTCATGATTCATGATTACATTTATGGTTCATGAATCTTGATTCAATTTATGATTTATTTCATGATTCATGATTAAATTCATGATTCATGATTCATGATTCATGATTCATGATTCATGATTCGATTTATAATTCATGATTCAATTCATGATGCATGATTCAGTTTGTGATTCATGATTTAATTCATGATTCATGATTCATTTCATGATTCATTTCATGATTCATGATTCATGATTCAATTTATGATTCATGAGTCAATTCATGATTCATGATTCATGATTCAATGCATGATTCATGATTCAATTCATGATTCAAGATTCAATGCATGATTCAATTCTTGATTCAATTCATAATTCAATTCATGATTCATGATTCAATTCATGATTCAATTCATGATTTATGATTCAATTCATGATTTATTTCATGATTCACGATTCGATTCATGATTCAATTCATGATTCAATTCATGATTCAATTCATGATTTATGATTCAATTTATGATTCATGATTCATGATTTAATTCATGATTCATGATTCATGATTCATGATTCGATTTATAATTCATGATTCAATTCATGATGCATGATTCAATTTGTGATTCATGATTTAATTCATGATTCATGATTCATGATTCAATTCACGATTCATGAGTCAATTCATGATTCATGATTCATTTCATGATTCATGATTTAATTCATGATTCAATTCATGGTTCATGAATCTTGATTCAATTCATGATTTATTTCATTATTCATGATGCGATTCATGATTCATGATTCAATTCATGATTCAATCCATGATTTATTTCATGATTCATGATTCGATTCATGATTCATGATTCAATTCTTGATTTATGATTCATGATTCATGATTTAATTCATGATTTATAATTCAATTAATGATTCATGATTCAATTCTTGATTTATGATTCATGATTCATGATTTAATTCATGATTCATAATTCAATTCATGATTCATGATTCGATTCATGATTCATGTTTGAATTCATGATTCAATTCATGATTCATTTCATGATTCATGATTCAATTTATGATTAATGATTCAATCCATGATTCATGATTCGATTCATGATTCATGATTCAATTCATGATTAATGATTCAATTCATGATTCATGATTCATTTTATGATTCATGATTCATGATTCAATTCATCATTCATGATTCAATTCATCATTCATGATTCAATTCATGATTCGATTCATTATTCATGATTCAATTCATGATTCATGACTCATGATTCAATTCATGATTCATGATTCAATTAATGATTCATGATTCAATTCATCATTCATGATTCATGATTCAATTCATGATTCAATACATGATTCATGATTCGATTCATGATTCATGATTCAATTCATGATTAATGATTCATGATTCAATTCATTATTCATGATTCAATTTATGATTCATTAATCATGATTCAATTCATGATTCATGATTTATGATTAAATTCATGATTCATGTTTTATGATACAATTCATGATTCATGATTCATGATTCAATTCATGATTCATGATTTATGATTAAATTCATGATTCGATTCATGATTCATAATTCGATAAATGATTCATGATTAAATTCATGATTCATATTTTATGATTCAATTCATGATTCATGATTCATGATTCAATTCATGATTCATGATTTATGATTAAATTCATGATTCGATTCATGATTCATAATTGGATATATGATTCATGATTAAATTCATGATTCATGTTTTATGATTCAATTCATGATTCATTATTCATTATTCAATTCATGATTCATGATTCATGATTCGATTTATAATTCATGATTCAATTCATGATGCATGATTCAATTTGTGATTCATGATTTAATTCATGATTCATTTCATGATTCATTTAATGATTCATGATTCATGATTCAATTTATGATTCATGAGTCAATTCATGATTCATGATTCAATGCATGATTCATGATTCAATTCATGATTCATGATTCAATGCATGATTCAATTCTTGATTCAATTCATAATTCAATTCATGATTCAATTCATGATTTATGATTCAATTCATGATTTATTTCATGATTCATGATTCGATTCATGATTCAATTCATGATTCAATTCATGATTTATGATTCAATTCATGATTCATGATTCATGATTTAATTCATGATTCATGATTTATGATTCATGATTCGATTTATAATTCATGATTCAATTCATGATGCATGATTCAATTTGTGATTCATGATTTAATTCATGATTCATGATTCATTTCATGATTCATGATTTATGATTCATGATTCGATTTATAATTCATGATTCAATTCATGATGCATGATTCAATTTGTGATTCATGATTTAATTCATGATTCATGATTCATTTCATGATTCATGATTCATGATTCAATTCACGATTCATGAGTCAATTCATGATTCATGATTCATTTCATGATTCATGATTTAATTCATGATTCAATTCATGATTCAATTTATGATTCATAATTCATGATTCAATTCATGATTCAATTCATGATTCATAATTCATGATTCGATTCATGATTCATGATTCAATTCATGATTCATGATTTGATTCATGATTCATGATTCAATTTTTAATTCATGATTCGATTCATGATTCATGATTAAATTTATGATTCATGATTTATGATTCAATTCATGATTCATGATTTAATTCATGATTCGATTCATGATTCATGATTCAAAATTCAATTCATGATTCAATTCGTGATTCATGATTCAATTCATGATTCATGATTCATTTCATGATTCATTTCATGATTCATGATTCGATTTATAATTCATGATTCAATTCATGATGCATGATTCAATTCGTGATTCCTGATTCAATTCATGATTCATGATTCAACTCATGATTCATGATTCAATTCATGATTCGATTCATGATTTATGATTCAATTCATGATTCATGATTCGATTCATGATTCATGATTCAATTCATGATTCATTCATGATTCGATTCATGATTCATGTTTGAATTCATGATTCAATTCATGATTCATTTCATGATTCATGATTCAATTTATGATTAATGATTCAATCCATGATTCATGATTCGATTCATGATTCATGATTCAATTCATGATTAATGATTCAATTCATGATTCATGATTCATTTTATGATTCATGATTCATGATTCAATTCATCATTCATGATTCAATTCATCATTCATGATTCAATTCATGATTCGATTCATTATTCATGATTCAATTCATGATTCATGACTCATGATTCAATTCATGATTCATGATTCAATTAATGATTCATGATTCAATTCATCATTCATGATTCATGATTCAATTCATGATTCAATACATGATTCATGATTCGATTCATGATTCATGATTCAATTCATGATTAATGATTCATGATTCAATTCATTATTCATGATTCAATTTATGATTCATTAATCATGATTCAATTCATGATTCATGATTTATGATTAAATTCATGATTCATGTTTTATGATACAATTCATGATTCATGATTCATGATTCAATTCATGATTCATGATTTATGATTAAATTCATGATTCGATTCATGATTCATAATTCGATAAATGATTCATGATTAAATTCATGATTCATATTTTATGATTCAATTCATGATTCATGATTCATGATTCAATTCATGATTCATGATTTATGATTAAATTCATGATTCGATTCATGATTCATAATTGGATATATGATTCATGATTAAATTCATGATTCATGTTTTATGATTCAATTCATGATTCATTATTCATTATTCAATTCATGATTCATGATTCATGATTCGATTTATAATTCATGATTCAATTCATGATGCATGATTCAATTTGTGATTCATGATTTAATTCATGATTCATTTCATGATTCATTTAATGATTCATGATTCATGATTCAATTTATGATTCATGAGTCAATTCATGATTCATGATTCAATGCATGATTCATGATTCAATTCATGATTCATGATTCAATGCATGATTCAATTCTTGATTCAATTCATAATTCAATTCATGATTCAATTCATGATTTATGATTCAATTCATGATTTATTTCATGATTCATGATTCGATTCATGATTCAATTCATGATTCAATTCATGATTTATGATTCAATTCATGATTCATGATTCATGATTTAATTCATGATTCATGATTTATGATTCATGATTCGATTTATAATTCATGATTCAATTCATGATGCATGATTCAATTTGTGATTCATGATTTAATTCATGATTCATGATTCATTCATGATTCATGATTTATGATTCATGATTCGATTTATAATTCATGATTCAATTCATGATGCATGATTCAATTTGTGATTCATGATTTAATTCATGATTCATGATTCATTTCATGATTCATGATTCATGATTCAATTCACGATTCATGAGTCAATTCATGATTCATGATTCATTTCATGATTCATGATTTAATTCATGATTCAATTCATGATTCAATTTATGATTCATAATTCATGATTCAATTCATGATTCAATTCATGATTCATAATTCATGATTCGATTCATGATTCATGATTCAATTCATGATTCATGATTTGATTCATGATTCATGATTCAATTTTTAATTCATGATTCGATTCATGATTCATGATTAAATTTATGATTCATGATTTATGATTCAATTCATGATTCATGATTTAATTCATGATTCGATTCATGATTCATGATTCAAAATTCAATTCATGATTCAATTCGTGATTCATGATTCAATTCATGATTCATGATTCATTTCATGATTCATTTCATGATTCATGATTCGATTTATAATTCATGATTCAATTCATGATGCATGATTCAATTCGTGATTCCTGATTCAATTCATGATTCATGATTCAACTCATGATTCATGATTCAATTCATGATTCGATTCATGATTTATGATTCAATTCATGATTCATGATTCGATTCATGATTCATGATTCAATTCATGATTCATGATTCATGATTCGAATTATGATTCATGATTCAATTCATGATTCATGATTTATGATTCAATTCATGATTCATGATTTATTTCATGATTCAATTCATGGTTCATGAATCTTGATTCAATTCATGATTTATTTCATGATTCATGATGCGATTCATGATTCATGATTCAATTCATGATTCAATCCATGATTTATTTCATGATTCATGATTCGATTCATGATTCATGATTCAATTCTTGATTTATGATTCATGATTCATGATTTAATTCATGATTTATAATTCAATTAATGATTCATGATTCAATTCTTGATTTATGATTCATGATTCATGATTTAATTCATGATTCATAATTCAATTCATGATTCATGATTCGATTCATGATTCATGTTTGAATTCATGATTCAATTCATGATTCATTTCATGATTCATGATTCAATTTATGATTCATGATTCAATCCATGATTCATGATTCGATTCATGATTCATGATTCAATTCATGATTCATGATTCATTTCATGATTCTTTTCATGATTCATAATTTAATTCATGATTCATGACTCATGATTCAATTCATGATTCATGATTCAATTCATGATTAATGATTCAATTCATGATTCATGATTCATTTTATGATTCATGATTCATGATTCAATTCATGATTCATGATTCAATTCATCATTCATGATTCAATTCATGATTCGATTCATGATTCATGATTCAATTCATCATTCAATTCATGACTCATGATTCAATTCATGATTCATGATTTAATTCGTGATTCATAATTCAATTCATGATTCAATACATGATTCATGATTCGATTCATGATTCATAATTCAATTCATGATTCATGATTCATGATTCAATTCATGATTCGATTCATGATTCATGATTCAATTCATGATTCATGATTCATGATTCAATTCATTATTCATGATTCAATTCATGATTCATGATTCATGATTCAATTCATGATTCATGATTTATGATTCAATTCATGATTCGATTCATGATTCATAATTCGATATATGATTCATGATTAAATTCATGATTCATGTTTTATGATTCAATTCATGATTCATGATTCTTGATTCAATTCATGATTCATGACTCATGATTCAATTCATGATTCATGATTCAATTCATGATTCATGATTCATGATTCAATTCATGATTCAATACATGATTCATGATTCGATTCATGATTCATGATTCAATACATTATTCGATTCATGATTCATGATTCAATTCATGATTCATGATTCATGATTCAATTCATTATTCATGTTTCAATTCATGATTCATGATTCATGATTCAATTCATGATCATGATTTATGATTAAATTCATGATTCGATTCATGATTCATAATTCGATATATGATTCATGATTCATGATTCAATTCATGATTCGATTCATGATTCATGATTCAATTCATGATTCGATTCATGATTCATGATTCAATTCATCATTCATGATTCATGATTCAATTCATGATTCAATACATGATTCATGATTCGATTCATGATTCATAATTCAATTCATGATTCATGATTCAATTCATGATTCGATTCATGATTCATGATTCAATTCATGATTCATGATTCATGATTCAATTCATTATTCATGATTCAATTCATGATTCATGATTCATGATTCAATTCATGATTCATGATTTATGATTAAATTCATGATTCGATTCATGATTCATAATTCGATATATGATTCATGATTAAATTCATGATTCATGTTTTATGATTCAATTCATGATTCATGATTCATGATTTAATTCATGATTCATGACTCATGATTCAATTCATGATTTATGATTCAATTCATGATTCATGATTCATGATTCAATTCATGATTCAATACATGATTCATGATTCGATTCATGATTCATAATTCAATTCATGATTCATGATTCATGATTCAATTCATGATTCAATTCATGATTCATGATTCAATTCATGATTCATGATTCATGATTCAATTCATTATTCATGATTCAATTCATGATTCATGATTCATGATTCAATTCATGATTCATGATTTATGATTAAATTCATGATTCGATTCATGATTCATAATTCGATATATGATTCATGATTCATGATTTAATTCATGATTCGATTCATGATTCATGATTCAATTCATGATTCAATTCATGATTCATGATTCAATTCATCATTCATGATTCATGATTCAAATCATGATTCAATACATGATTCATGATTCGATTCATGATTCATAATTCAATTCATGATTCATGATTCATGATTCAATTCATGATTTGATTCATGATTCATGATTCAATTCATGATTCATGATTCAATTCATGATTCATGATTCATGATTCAATTCATGATTCATGATTTATGATTAAATTCATGATTCATAATTCGATATATGATTCATGATTAAATTCATGATTCATGTTTTATGATTCAATTCATGATTCATGATTCATGATTTAATTCATGATTCATGACTCATGATTCAATTCATGATTCATGATTCAATTCATGATTCAATACATGATTCATGATTCGATTCATGATTCATAATTCAATTCATGATTCATGATTCATGATTCAATTCATGATTTGATTCATGATTCATGATTCAATTCATGATTCATGATTCATGATTCAATTCATTATTCATGATTCAATTCATGATTCATGATTCATGATTCAATACATGATTCATGATTTATGATTAAATTCACGATTCGATTCATGATTCATAATTCGATATATGATTCATGATTCATGATTCAATTCATGATTCGATTCATGATTCATGATTTAATTCATGATTCGATTCATGATTCATGATTCAATTAATCATTCATGATTCATGATTCAATTCATCATTCAATACATGATTCATGATTCGATTCATGATTCATAATTCAATTCATGATTCATGATTCATGATTCAATGCATGATTCGATTCATGATTCATGATTCAATTCATGATTCATGATTCATGATTCAATTCATTATTCATGATTCAATTCATGATTCATGATTCAATTCATGATTTATGATTTATGATTAAATTCATGATTCGATTCATGATTCATAATTCGATATATGATTCATGATTAAATTCATGATTCATGTTTTATGATTCAATTCATGATTCATGATTCATGATTCAATTCATGATTCATGATTTATGATTTAATTCATGATTCATGATTCATTATTCAATTCATGATTCATGATTCGATTCATGATTCATGATTCAATTCTTGATTCATGATTCGATTCATGATTCATGATTACATTTATGGTTCATGAATCTTGATTCAATTCATGATTCATGATTCGATTCATGATTCATGATTACATTCATGATTCATGTTTTATGATTCAATTCATGATTCATGATTCATGATTCAATTCATGATTCGATTCATGATTCATGATTCATTATTCAATTCATAATTCATGATTTGATTCATGATTCATGATTCAATTCTTGATTCATGATTCGATTCATGATTCATGATTACATTTATGGTTCATGAATCTTGATTCAATTTATGATTTATTTCATGATTCATGATTAAATTCATGATTCATGATTCATGATTCATGATTCATGATTCGATTTATAATTCATGATTCAATTCATGATGCATGATTCAATTTGTGATTCATGATTTAATTCATGATTCATGATTCATTTCATGATTCATTTCATGATTCATGATTCATGATTCAATTCATTATTCATGAGTCAATTCATGATTCATGATTCATGATTCAATGCATGATTCATGATTCAATTCATGATTCATGATTCAATGCATGATTCAATTCTTGATTCAATTCATAATTCAATTCATGATTCATGATTCAATTCATGATTCAATTCATGATTTATGATTCAATTCATGATTTATTTCATGATTCATGATTCGATTCATGATTCATGATTCAATTCATGATTCAATTCATGATTTATGATTCAATTCATGATTCATGATTAATGATTTAATTCATGATTCATGATTCATGATTCATGATTCGATTTATAATTCATGATTCAATTCATGATGCATGATTCAATTTGTGATTCATGATTTAATTCATGAATCATGATTCATTTCATGATTCATGATTCATGATTCAATTCACGATTCATGAGTCAATTCATGATTCATGAATTATTTCATGATTCATGATTTAATTCATGATTCAATTCATGATTCAATTTATGATTCATAATTCATGATTAAATTCATGATTCAATTCATGATTCATGATTCATGATTCAATTCATGATTCATGATTCAATTCATGATTCATGATTCAATGCATGATTAAATTCTTGATTCAATTCATAATTCAATTCATGATTCAGGGTTCAATTCATGATTCGATATATGATTCATGATTAAATTCATGATTCATAATTTATGATTCAATTCATGATTCATGATTCATGATTCAATTCATGATTCATGATTTATGATTAAATTCACGATTCGATTCATGATTCATAATTCGATATATGATTCATGATTCATGATTCAATTCATGATTCGATTCATGATTCATGATTCAATTCATGATTCGATTCATGATTCATGATTCAATTCATCATTCATGATTCATGATTCAATTCATCATTCAATACATGATTCATGATTCGATTCATGATTCATAATTCAATTCATGATTCATGATTCATGATTCAATTCATGATTCGATTCATGATTCATGATTCAATTCATGATTCATGATTCATGATTCAATTCATTATTCATGATTCAATTCATGATTCATGATTCAATTCATGATTTATGATTTATGATTAAATTCATGATTCGATTCATGATTCATAATTTGATATATGATTCATGATTAAATTCATGATTCATGTTTTATGATTCAATTCATGATTCATGATTCAATTCATGATTCATGATTTATGATTTAATTCATGATTCGATTTATGATTCATAATTCAATATATGATTCATGATTAAATTCATGATTCATGTTTTATGATTCAATTCATGATTCATGATTCATTATTCAATTCATGATTCATAATTCAATTCTTGATTCATGATTCGATTCATGATTCATGATTACATTTATGGTTCATGAATCTTGATTCAATTTATGATTTATTTCATGATTCATGATTCGATTCATGATTCATGATTTATGATTCAATTCATGATTCATGATTCGATTCATGATTCATGATTAAATTCATGATTCATGTTTTATGATTCAATTCATGATTCATGATTCATGATTCAATTCATGATTCGATTCATGATTCATGATTCATTATTCAATTCATAATTCATGATTCGATTCATGATTCATGATTCAATTCTTGATTCATGATTCGATTCATGATTCATGATTACATTTATGGTTCATGAATCTTGATTCAATTTATGATTTATTTCATGATTCATGATTAAATTCATGATTCATGATTCATGATTCATGATTCATGATTCGAATTATAATTCATGATTCAATTCATGATGCATGATTCAATTTGTGATTCATGATTTAATTCATGATTCATGATTCATTTCATGATTCATTTCATGATTCATGATTCATGATTCAATTCATTATTCATGAGTCAATTCATGATTCATGATTCATGATTCAATGCATGATTCATGATTCAATTCATGATTCATGATTCAATGCATGATTCAATTCTTGATTCAATTCATAATTCAATTCATGATTCATGATTCAATTCATTATTCAATTCATGATTTATGATTCAATTCATGATTCATGATTCATGTTTCAATTCACGATTCATGAGTCAATTCATGACTCATGAATTATTTCATGATTCATGATTTAATTCATGATTCAATTCATGATTCAATTTATGATTCATAATTCATGATTAAATTCATGATTCAATTCATGATTCATGATTCATGATTCAATTCATGATTAATGATTCAATTCATGATTCATGATTCAATGCATGATTAAATTCTTGATTCAATTCATAATTCAATTCATGATTCATGATTCAATTCATGATTCGATATATGATTCATGATTAAATTCATGATTCATAATTTATGATTCAATTCATGATTCATGATTCATGATTCAATTCATGATTCGATTCATGATTCATGATTCAATTCATGATTCATGATTTGATTCATGATTCATGATTTAATTTTTAATTCATGATTCGATTCATGATTCATGATTAAATTTATGATTCATGATTTATGATTCAATTCATGATTCATGATTTATTTCATGATTTAATTCATGGTTCATGAATCATGATTCAATTCATTAATTTATTTCATGATTCATGATTCGATTCATGATTCATGATTCATGATTCAATTTATGATTCAATTCATTATTTATTTCATGACTCATGATTCGATTTATGATTCATGATTCAAAATTCAATTCATGAATCAATTCAGGATTTATGATTCAATTCATGATTAATGATTCATTTCATGATTCATGATTCGATTTATGATTCATGATTCAATTCATGATGCATGATTCGATTTATGATTCATGATTCAATTCATGATGCATGATTCAATTCGTGATTCCTGATTCAATTCATGATTCATGATTCAATTCATGATTCATGATTCATTTTATGATTCATGATTCAATTCATGATTCGATTCATGATTTATGATTCAATTCATGATTCATGATTCGATTCATGATTCATGATTCAATTCATGATCCATGATTCGAATTATGATTCATGATTAAATTCATGACTCATGATTTATGACATGATTCAATTCATGGTTCATGAATCTTGATTCAATTCATGATTTATTTCATGATTCATGATTCGATTCATGATTCATGATTCATGATTCAATTCATGATTCAATTCATGATTTATTTAATGATTCATGATTCGATTCATGATTCATGATTCAATTCATGATTCATGATTCAATTCATGATTCATGATTCAATTCATGATTCATGATTCATGATTCAATTCATGATTCATGATTTATGATTAAATTCATGATTCATAATTCGATATATGATTCATGATTAAATTCATGATTCATGTTTTATGATTCAATTCATGATTCATGATTCATGATTTAATTCATGATTCATGACTCATGATTCAATTCATGATTCATGATTCAATTCATGATTCAATACATGATTCATGATTCGATTCATGATTCATAATTCAATTCATGATTCATGATTCATGATTCAATTCATGATTTGATTCATGATTCATGATTCAATTCATGATTCATGATTCATGATTCAATTCATTATTCATGATTCAATTCATGATTCATGATTCATGATTCAATACATGATTCATGATTTATGATTAAATTCACGATTCGATTCATGATTCATAATTCGATATATGATTCATGATTCATGATTCAATTCATGATTCGATTCATGATTCATGATTTAATTCATGATTCGATTCATGATTCATGATTCAATTAATCATTCATGATTCATGATTCAATTCATCATTCAATACATGATTCATGATTCGATTCATGATTCATAATTCAATTCATGATTCATGATTCATGATTCAATGCATGATTCGATTCATGATTCATGATTCAATTCATGATTCATGATTCATGATTCAATTCATTATTCATGATTCAATTCATGATTCATGATTCAATTCATGATTTATGATTTATGATTAAATTCATGATTCGATTCATGATTCATAATTCGATATATGATTCATGATTAAATTCATGATTCATGTTTTATGATTCAATTCATGATTCATGATTCATGATTCAATTCATGATTCATGATTTATGATTTAATTCATGATTCATGATTCATTATTCAATTCATGATTCATGATTCGATTCATGATTCATGATTCAATTCTTGATTCATGATTCGATTCATGATTCATGATTACATTTATGGTTCATGAATCTTGATTCAATTCATGATTCATGATTCGATTCATGATTCATGATTACATTCATGATTCATGTTTTATGATTCAATTCATGATTCATGATTCATGATTCAATTCATGATTCGATTCATGATTCATGATTCATTATTCAATTCATAATTCATGATTTGATTCATGATTCATGATTCAATTCTTGATTCATGATTCGATTCATGATTCATGATTACATTTATGGTTCATGAATCTTGATTCAATTTATGATTTATTTCATGATTCATGATTAAATTCATGATTCATGATTCATGATTCATGATTCATGATTCGATTTATAATTCATGATTCAATTCATGATGCATGATTCAATTTGTGATTCATGATTTAATTCATGATTCATGATTCATTTCATGATTCATTTCATGATTCATGATTCATGATTCAATTCATTATTCATGAGTCAATTCATGATTCATGATTCATGATTCAATGCATGATTCATGATTCAATTCATGATTCATGATTCAATGCATGATTCAATTCTTGATTCAATTCATAATTCAATTCATGATTCATGATTCAATTCATGATTCAATTCATGATTTATGATTCAATTCATGATTTATTTCATGATTCATGATTCGATTCATGATTCATGATTCAATTCATGATTCAATTCATGATTTATGATTCAATTCATGATTCATGATTAATGATTTAATTCATGATTCATGATTCATGATTCATGATTCGATTTATAATTCATGATTCAATTCATGATGCATGATTCAATTTGTGATTCATGATTTAATTCATGAATCATGATTCATTTCATGATTCATGATTCATGATTCAATTCACGATTCATGAGTCAATTCATGATTCATGAATTATTTCATGATTCATGATTTAATTCATGATTCAATTCATGATTCAATTTATGATTCATAATTCATGATTAAATTCATGATTCAATTCATGATTCATGATTCATGATTCAATTCATGATTCATGATTCAATTCATGATTCATGATTCAATGCATGATTAAATTCTTGATTCAATTCATAATTCAATTCATGATTCAGGGTTCAATTCATGATTCGATATATGATTCATGATTAAATTCATGATTCATAATTTATGATTCAATTCATGATTCATGATTCATGATTCAATTCATGATTCATGATTTATGATTAAATTCACGATTCGATTCATGATTCATAATTCGATATATGATTCATGATTCATGATTCAATTCATGATTCGATTCATGATTCATGATTCAATTCATGATTCGATTCATGATTCATGATTCAATTCATCATTCATGATTCATGATTCAATTCATCATTCAATACATGATTCATGATTCGATTCATGATTCATAATTCAATTCATGATTCATGATTCATGATTCAATTCATGATTCGATTCATGATTCATGATTCAATTCATGATTCATGATTCATGATTCAATTCATTATTCATGATTCAATTCATGATTCATGATTCAATTCATGATTTATGATTTATGATTAAATTCATGATTCGATTCATGATTCATAATTTGATATATGATTCATGATTAAATTCATGATTCATGATTTATGATTTAATTCATGATTCGATTTATGATTCATAATTCAATATATGATTCATGATTAAATTCATGATTCATGTTTTATGATTCAATTCATGATTCATGATTCATTATTCAATTCATGATTCATGATTCAATTCTTGATTCATGATTCGATTCATGATTCATGATTACATTTATGGTTCATGAATCTTGATTCAATTTATGATTTATTTCATGATTCATGATTCGATTCATGATTCATGATTTATGATTCAATTCATGATTCATGATTCGATTCATGATTCATGATTAAATTCATGATTCATGTTTTATGATTCAATTCATGATTCATGATTCATGATTCAATTCATGATTCGATTCATGATTCATGATTCATTATTCAATTCATAATTCATGATTCGATTCATGATTCATGATTCAATTCTTGATTCATGATTCGATTCATGATTCATGATTACATTTATGGTTCATGAATCTTGATTCAATTTATGATTTATTTCATGATTCATGATTAAATTCATGATTCATGATTCATGATTCATGATTCATGATTCGAATTATAATTCATGATTCAATTCATGATGCATGATTCAATTTGTGATTCATGATTTAATTCATGATTCATGATTCATTTCATGATTCATTTCATGATTCATGATTCATGATTCAATTCATTATTCATGAGTCAATTCATGATTCATGATTCATGATTCAATGCATGATTCATGATTCAATTCATGATTCATGATTCAATGCATGATTCAATTCTTGATTCAATTCATAATTCAATTCATGATTCATGATTCAATTCATTATTCAATTCATGATTTATGATTCAATTCATGATTCATGATTCATGTTTCAATTCACGATTCATGAGTCAATTCATGACTCATGAATTATTTCATGATTCATGATTTAATTCATGATTCAATTCATGATTCAATTTATGATTCATAATTCATGATTAAATTCATGATTCAATTCATGATTCATGATTCATGATTCAATTCATGATTAATGATTCAATTCATGATTCATGATTCAATGCATGATTAAATTCTTGATTCAATTCATAATTCAATTCATGATTCATGATTCAATTCATGATTCGATATATGATTCATGATTAAATTCATGATTCATAATTTATGATTCAATTCATGATTCATGATTCATGATTCAATTCATGATTCGATTCATGATTCATGATTCAATTCATGATTCATGATTTGATTCATGATTCATGATTTAATTTTTAATTCATGATTCGATTCATGATTCATGATTAAATTTATGATTCATGATTTATGATTCAATTCATGATTCATGATTTATTTCATGATTTAATTCATGGTTCATGAATCATGATTCAATTCATTAATTTATTTCATGATTCATGATTCGATTCATGATTCATGATTCATGATTCAATTTATGATTCAATTCATTATTTATTTCATGACTCATGATTCGATTTATGATTCATGATTCAAAATTCAATTCATGAATCAATTCAGGATTTATGATTCAATTCATGATTAATGATTCATTTCATGATTCATGATTCGATTTATGATTCATGATTCAATTCATGATGCATGATTCGATTTATGATTCATGATTCAATTCATGATGCATGATTCAATTCGTGATTCCTGATTCAATTCATGATTCATGATTCAATTCATGATTCATGATTCATTTTATGATTCATGATTCAATTCATGATTCGATTCATGATTTATGATTCAATTCATGATTCATGATTCGATTCATGATTCATGATTCAATTCATGATCCATGATTCGAATTATGATTCATGATTAAATTCATGACTCATGATTTATGACATGATTCAATTCATGGTTCATGAATCTTGATTCAATTCATGATTTATTTCATGATTCATGATTCGATTCATGATTCATGATTCATGATTCAATTCATGATTCAATTCATGATTTATTTAATGATTCATGATTCGATTCATGATTCATGATTCAATTCATGATTCATGATTCAATTCTTGAATCATGATTAATGATTCGAATTATGATTCATGATTCAATTCATGATTCATGATTTATGATTCAATTCATGGTTCAGATTCAATTCATGATTCATGATTTATGATTCAATTCATGGTTCATGAATCTTTATTCAATTCATGATTTATTTCATAATTCATGATTCGATTCATGATTCATGATTCATGATTCAATTCATGATTCAATTCATGATTTATTTCATAATTCATTATTCGATTCATGATTCAATTCATGATTCAATTCATGATTTATGATTCAATTCATGATTCATGATTCATGATTTAATTCCTGATTCATGATTCATGATTCATGATTCGATTTATAATTCATGATTCAATTCATGGTGCATGATTCAATTCGTGATTCATGATTCCATTCATGATTCATTTCATGATTCAACTTATGATTTATAATTCATGATTCAATTCATGATTCAATTCATGATTCATAATTCATGATTCAATTCATGATTCATGATTCAATTCTATGATTCATGATTTGATTCATAATTCATCATTCATCATTCAATTCATGATTCATGATTCAATTCATGATTCAATTTATGATTCATGATTCAATTCATGATTCATGATTCATTTCATGAATTATCATTCAATTCATGATTCAATTCATGATTCAATTTATGATTCATGATTCAATTCAAGATTCATGGTTCATGATTCAATTCATGGTTCATGATTCAATTCATGATTCATGATTCAATTCATGATTCATGATTCATTTCATGATTCATGATTCAATTCATGATTCAACTTATGATTTATAATTCATGATTCAATTCATGATTCAATTCATGATTCATGATTCATGATTCAATTCATGAATCATGATTCGATTCATGATTTATGTTTCAATTCATGATTCAATTCTTGATTCAATTCATAATTCAATTCATGATTCGATTCATGATTCATGTTTGAATTCATGATTCAATTCATGATTCATTTCATGATTCATGATTCAATTCATGATTCATGATTTGATTCATGATTCATGATTCAATTCATGATTCATGATTCGATTTATGATTCATGATTCAATTCATGATTCATGATTCAATTCATGATTCATGAATCAATTCAAAATTCATGATTCAATTCATGATTCATTTCATGATTCATGATTCATTTCATGATTCAATTCATGATTCAACTTATGATTTATAATTCATGATTCAATTCATGATTCAATTCATGATTCAATTCTTGATTCATGATTCAATTCATGATTCATGATTCAATTCATGATTCATGATTTGATTCATGATTCATCATTTATCATTCAATTAATGATTCATTATTCAATTCATGATTCAATTTATGATTCATGATTCCTTATTCAATTCATGATTCAATTCATGATTCATGATTCCTTTCATGATTCATGATTCAATTCATGATTCATGATTCAATTCAAGATTCATGATTCATGATTCAATTCATGATTCATGATTCAATTCATGATTCTTGATTCATTTCATGATTCATGATTCAATTTATGATTCAATTCATGATTCAACTTATGATTTATAATTCATAATTCAATTCATGATTCAATTCATGATTCATGATTCAATTCATGATTCATGATTCAATTCATGAATCATGATTCGATTCATGATTTATGTTTCAATTCATGATTCAATTCTTGATTCAATTCATAATTCATTTCATGATTCATGATTCAATTCATGATTCATGATTCAATTCTTGATTTATGATTCATGATTCATGATTCAATTCATGATACATGATTGAATTCATGATTCATAATTCATTTCATGATTCATGATTCATTTCATGATTCATGATTCAATTCATGATTCATTTCATGATTCATGATTTAATTCATGATTGAATTCATGATTCAATTTATGATTCATAATTCATGATTCAATTCATGATTCAATTCATGATTCATGATTCAATTCATGATTCATGATTCAATTCATGATTCAATGCATGATTCAATTCTTGATTCACTTCATAATTCAATTCATGATTCATGATTAAATTCATGATTCAATTCATGATTCATGATTCAATCATGATTCATGATTCAATTCATGATTCATGATTCAATGCATGATTCAATTCTTGATTCAATTCATAATTCAATTCATGATTCATGATTCAATTCATGATTCAATTCATGATTTATGATTCAATTCATGATTTATTTCATGATTCATGATTCGATTCATGATTCATGATTCAATTCATGATTTATGATTCATGATTCAATTCATGATTCAATTCATGATTCATGATTCATGATTCAATTCATGATTCATGATTCAATTCATGATTCATGATTCATGATTCAATTCATGATTCATGATTCAATTCATGATTCATGATTCAATGCATGATTCAATTCTTGATTCAATTCATAATTCAATTCTTGATTCAATTCATGATTCAATTTATGATTCATGATTCAATTCAAGATTCATGGTTCATGATTCAATTCATGGTTCGTGATTCAATTCATGATTCATGATTCAATTCATGATTCATGATTCATTTCATGATTCATTTCATGATTCATGATTCAATTCATGATTCAATTCATGATTCAACTTATGATTTATAATTCATGATTCAATTCATGATTCAATTCATGAATCATGATTCAATTCATGAATCATGATTCGATTCATGATTTATGTTTCAATTCATGATTCAATTCTTGATTCAATTCATAATTCAATTCATGATTCGATTCATGATTCATGTTTGAATTCATGATTCAATTCATGATTCATTTCATGATTCATCATTCAATTCATGATTCATGATTCGATTCATGATTCATGATTCAATTCATGATTCATGATTCGATTTATGATTCATGATTCAATTCATGATTCATGATTCAATTCATGATTCATGAATCAATTCAAAATTCATGATTCAATTCATGATTCATTTCATGATTCATGATTCATTTCATGATTCAATTCATGATTCAACTTATGATTTATAATTCATGATTCAATTCATGATTCAATTCATGATTCATGATTCATGATTCAATTCATGATTTATGATTCAATTCATGATTCATGATTTGATTCATGATTCATCATTTATCATTCAATTAATGATTCATTATTCAATTCATGATTCAATTTATGATTCATGATTCCTGATTCAATTCATGATTCATGATTCAATTCATGATTCATGATTCCTTTCATGATTCATGATTCAATTCATGATTCATGATTCAATTCAAGATTCATGATTCATGATTCAATTCATGATTCATGACTCAATTCATGATTCTTGATTCATTTCACGATTCATGATTCAATTTATGATTCAATTCATGATTCAACTTATGATTTATAATTCATGATTCAATTCATGATTCAATTCATGATTCATGATTCATGATTCAATTCATGATTCATGATTCAATTCATGAATCATGATTCGATTCATGATTTATGTTTCAATTCATGATTCAATTCTTGATTCAATTCATAATTCATTTCATGATTCATGATTCAATTCATGATTCATGATTCAATTCTTGATTTATGATTCATGATTCATGATTCAATTCATGATACATGATTCAATTCATGATTCATGATTCATTTCATGATTCATGATTCATTTCATGATTCATGATTCATTTCATGATTCATGATTCAATTCATGATTCATTTCATGATTCATGATTTAATTCATGATTGAATTCAAATTCATGATTCATTTCATGATTCATGATTTAATTCATGATTGAATTCATGATTCAATTTATGATTCATAATTCATGATTCAATTCATGATTCAATTCATGATTAATGATTCAATTCATGATTCATGATTCATGATTCAATTCATGATTCATGATTCAATTCATGATTCATGATTCAATTCATGATTCATGATTCAATGCATGATTCAATTCTTGATTCAATTCATAATTCAATTCATGATTCATGATTAAATTCATGATTCAATTCATGATTCATGATTCATGATTCAATTCATGATTCATGATTCAATTCATGATTCATGATTCAATGCATGATTCAATTCTTGATTCAATTCATAATTCAATTCATGATTCATGATTCAATTCATGATTTATGATTCAAATCATGATTTATTTCATGATTCATGATTCGATTCATGATTCATGATTCAATTCATGATTCAATTCATGATTTATGATTCAATTCATGATTCATGATTTAATTCATGATTCATGATTCATGATTCAATGCATGATTCAATTCTTGATTCAATTCATAATTCAATTCATGATTCATGATTAAATTCATGATTCAATTCATGATTCATGATTCATGATACAATTCATGATTCATGATTCAATTCATGATTCATGATTCAATGCATGATTCAATTCTTGATTCAATTCATAATTCAATTCATGATTCATGATTCAATTCATGATTCAATTCATGATTTATGATTCAATTCATGATTTATTTCATGATTCATGATTCGATTCATGATTCATGATTCAATTCATGATTCAATTCATGATTTATGATTCAATTCATAATTCATGATTCAATTCATGATTCAATTTATGATTCATGATTCATGATTCAATTCATAATTCATGATTCATGATTCGATTCATGATTCATAAATCAATTCATGATTCATGATTCAATTCATGATTCGTGATTCATGATTCATGATTCAATTCATGATTCATGATTCGATTCATGATTCATGATTCAATTCATGATTCATGATTCGATTTATGATTCATGATTCAATTCATGATTCATGATTCAATTCATGATTCATGATTCATTTCATGATTCATTTCATGATTCATGATTGAATTCAAAATTCATGATTCAATTCATGATTCATTTCATGATTCAACTTATGATTTATAATTCATGATTCAATTCATGATTCAATTCATGATTCATAATTCATGATTCAATTCATGATTCATGATTCAATTCTATGATTCATGATTTGATTCATAATTCATCATTCATCATTCAATTCATGATTCATGATTCAATTCATGATTCAATTTATGATTCATGATTCCTGATTCAATTCATGATTCATGATTCAATTCATGATTCATGATTCATTTCATGATTCATGATTCAATTCATGATTCAATTCATGATTCAATTTATGATTCATGATTCAATTCAAGATTCATGGTTCATGATTCAATTCATGGTTCATGATTCAATTCATGATTCATGATTCAATTCATGATTCATGATTCATTTCATGATTCATGATTCAATTCATGATTCAATTCATGATTCAACTTATGATTTATAATTCATGATTCAATTCATGATTCAATTCATGATTCATGATTCAATTCATGAATCATGATTCGATTCATGATTTATGTTTCAATTCATGATTCAATTTTTGATTCAATTCATAATTCAATTCATGATTCGATTCATGATTCATGTTTGAATTCATGATTGAATTCATGATTCATTTCATGATTCATGATTCAATTCATGATTCATGATTCGATTCATGATTCATGATTCATGATTCAATTCATGATTCATGATTCGATTTATGATTCATGATTCAATTCATGATTCATGATTCAATTCATGATTCATGAATCAATTCAAAATTCATGATTCAATTCATGATTCATTTCATGATTCATTTCATGATTCAATTCATGATTCAACTTATGATTTATAATTCATGATTCAATTCATGATTCAATTCATGATTCAATTCAGGATTCATGATTCATGATTCAATTCATGATTCATGATTCAATTCATGATTCATGATTTGATTCATGATTCATCATTTATCATTCAATTAATGATTCATTATTCAATTCATGATTCAATTTATGATTCATGATTCCTGATTCAATTCATGATTCATGATTCAATTCATGATTCATGATTCAATTCATGATTCATGATTCATGATTCAATTCATGATTCATGATTCAATTCATGATTCTTGATTCATTTCATGATTCATGATTCAATTTATGATTCAATTCATGATTCAACTTATGATTTATAATTCATGATTCAATTCATGATTCAATTCATGATTCATGATTCATGATTCAATTCATTATTCATGATTCAATTCATGAATCATGATTCGATTCATGATTTATGTTTCAATTCATGATTCAATTCTTGATTCAATTCATAATTCATTTCATGATTCATGATTCAATTCATGATTCATGATTCAATTCTTGATTTATGATTCATGATTCATGATTCAATTCATGATACATGATTCAATTCATGATTCATGATTCATTTCATGATTCATGATTCATTTCATGATTCATGATTCAATTCATGATTCATTTCATGATTCATGATTTAATTCATGATTGAATTCATGATTCAATTTTTGATTCATAATTCATGATTCAATTCATGATTCAATTCATGATTCATGATACAATTCATGATTCATGATTCAATTCATGATTCATGATTCAATGCATGATTCAATTCTTGATTCAATTCATAATTCAATTCATGATTCATGATTAAATTCATGATTCAATTCATGATTTATGATTCAATTCATGATTTATGATTCAATTCATGATTTCTTTCATGATTCATGATTCGATTCATGATTCATGATTCATGATTCAATTCATGATTCAATTCATGATTTATTTCATAATTCATTATTCGATTCATGATTCAATTCATGATTCAATTCATGATTTATGATTCAATTCATGATTCATGATTCATGATTTAATTCCTGATTCATGATTCAAGATTCATGATTCGATTTATAATTCATGATTCAATTCATGATGCATGATTCAATTCGTTATTCATGATTCATGATTCATTTCATGATTCATTTCATGATTCATGATTCCTGATTCAATTCATGATTCATGATACAATACATGATTCATGATTCATGATTCAATTCATGATTCAATTCATGATTCAATTTATGATTCATAATTCATGATTCAATTCATGATTCAATTTATGATTCATGATCAATGATTCAATTCATAATTCATGATTCATGATTCGATTCATGATTCAATTCATGATTCATGATTCAATTCATGATTCGTGATTCATGATTCATGATTCAATTCATGATTCATGATTCGATTCATGATTCATGATTCATGATTCGATTTATGATTCATGATTCAATTCATGATTCATGATTCAATTCATGATTCATGATTCATTTCATGATTCATTTCATGATTCATGATTGAATTCAAAATTCATGATTCAATTCATGATTCATTTCATGATTCAACTTATGATTTATAATTCATGATTAAATTCATGATTCAATTCATGATTCATAATTCACGATTCAATTCATGATTCATGATTCAATTCTATGATTCATGATTTGATTCATAATTCATCATTCATCATTCAATTCATAATTCATGATTCAATTCATGATTCAATTTATGATTAATGATTCCTGATTCAATTCATGATTCATGATTCAATTCATGATTCATGATTCATTTCATGATTCATGATTCAATTCATGATTCAATTCATGATTCAATTTATGATTCATGATTCAATTCAAGATTCATGGTTCATGATTCAATTCATGATTCATGATTCAATTCATGATTCATTTCATGATTCATGATTCAATTCATGATTCAATTCATGATTCAACTTATGATTTATAATTCATGATTCAATTCATGATTCAATTCATGATTCATGATTCATGATTCAATTCATGAATCATGATTCGATTCATAATTTATGTTTCAATTCATGATTCAATTCTTGATTCAATTCATAATTCAATTCATGATTCGATTCATGACTCATGTTTGAATTCATGATTCAATTCATGATTCATTTCATGATTCATGATTCAATTCATGATTCATGATTCAATTCATGATTCATGATTCATGATTCAATTCATGATTCATGATTCGATTTATGATTCATGATTCAATTCATGATTCATGATTCAATTCATGATTCATGAATCAATTCAAAATTCATGATTCAATTCATGATTCATTTCATGATTCATGATTCATTTCATGATTCAATTTATGATTCAACTTATGATTTATAATTCATGATTCAATTCATGATTCAATTCATGATTCAATTCATGATTCATGATTCATGATTCAATTCATGATTCATGATTCATTTCATGATTCATGATTCATTTCATGATTCATGATTCAATTCATGATTCATTTCATGATTCATGATTTAATTCATGATTGAATTCATGATTCAATTTATGATTCATAATTCATGATTCAATTCATGATTCAATTCATGATTCATGATTCAATTCATGATTAATGATTCAATGCATGATTCAATTCTTGATTCAATTCATAATTCAATTCATGATTCATGATTAAATTCATGATTAAATTCATGATTCATGATTCATGATTCAATTCATGATTCATGATTCAATGCATGATTCAATTCTTGATTCAATTCATAATTCAATTCATGATTCATGACTCAATTCATGATTCAATTCATGATTTATGATTCAATTCATGATTTATTTCATGATTCATGATTCGATTCATGATTCATGATGCAATTCATGATTTATGATTCAATTCATAATTCATGATTCAATTCATGATTTAATTTATGATTCATGATTCATGATTCAATTCATAATTCATGATTCATGATTCGATTCATGATTCATGATTCAATTCATGATTCATGATTCAATTCATGATTCGTGATTCATGATTCATGATTCAATTCATGATTCATGATTCGATTCATGATTCATGATTCATGATTCAATTCATGATTCATGATTCGATTTATGATTCATGATTCAATTCATGATTCATGATTCAATTTATGATTCATGATTCATTTCATGATTCATTTCATGATTCATGATTGAATTCAAAATTCATGATTCAATTCATGATTCATTTCATGATTCAACTTATGATTTATAATTCATGATTCAATTCATGATTCAATTCATGATTCTTAATTCATGATTCAATTCATGATTCATGATTCAATTCTATGATTCATGATTTGATTCATAATTCATCATTCATCATTCAATTCATGATTCATGATTCAATTCATGATTCAATTTATGATTCATGATTCCTGATTCAATTCATGATTCATGATTCAATTCATGATTCATGATTCAATTCATGATTCATGATTCATTTCATGATTCATGATTCAATTCATGATTCAATTCATGATTCAATTTATGATTCATGATTCAATTCAAGATTCATGGTTCATGATTCAATTCATGGTTCATGATTCAATTCATGATTCATGATCAATTCATGATTCATGATTCAATTCATGATTCATGATTCAATTCATGATCATGATTCATGATTCAATTCATGATTCAATTTATGATTCAACTTATGATTTATAATTCATGATTCAATTCATGATTTCAATTCATGATTCATGATTCATGATTCCATTCATGAATCATGATTCGATTCATGATTTATGTTTCAATTCATGATTCAATTCTTGATTCAATTCATAATTCAAGTTCATGATTCGATTCCATGATTCATGTTTGAATTCATGATTCAATTCATGATTCATTTCATGATTCATGATTCAATTCATGATTCATGATTCGAGTCATGATTCATGATTCAATTCATGATTCATGATTCGATTTATGATTCATGATTCAATTCATGATTCATGATTCAATTCATGATTCATGAATCAATCAAAATTCATGATTCAATTCATGATTCATTTCATGATTCATGATTCATTTCATGATTCAATTCATGATTCAACTTATGATTTATAATTCATGATTCAATTCATGATTTCAATTCATGATTCAATTCAGGATTCATGATTCATGATTCAATTCATGATTCATGATTCAATTCATGATTCATGATTTGATTCATGATTCATCATTTATCATTCAATTAATGATTCATTATTCAATTCATGATTCAATTTATGATTCATGAATTCCTGATTCAATTCATGATTCATGATTCAATTCATGATTCATGATTCCTTTCATGATTCATGATTCAATTCATGATTCATGATTCAATTCAAGATTCATGATTCATGATTCAATTCATGATTCATGATTCAATTCATGATTCTTGATTCATTTCATGATTCATGATTCAATTTATGATTCAATTCATGATTCAACTTATGATTTATAATTCATGATTCAATTCATGATTCAATTCATGATTCATGATTCATGATTCAATTCATGATTCATTATTCAATTCATGAATCATGATTCGATTCATGATTTATGTTTCAATTCATGATTCAATTCTTGATTCAATTCATAATTCATTTCATGATTCATGATTCAATTCATGATTCATGATTCAATTCTTGATTTATAATTCATAATTCATGATTCAATTCATGATACATGATTCAATTCATGATTCATGATTCATGATTCATTTCATGATTCATGATTCAATTCATGATTCATTTCACGATTCATGATTTAATTCATGATTGAATTCATGATTCAATTTATGATTCATAATTCATGATTCAATCATGATTAAATTCATGATTCATGATTCAATTCATGATTCATGATTCAATTCATGATTCATGATTCAATGCATGATTCAATTCTTGATTCAATTCATAATTCAATTCATGATTCATGATTAAATTCATGATTCAATTCATGATTCATGATTCAATTCATGATTCATGATTCAATTCATGATTCAATTTCATGATTTATGATTCAAGTCATGATTTATTTCATGATTCATGATTCGAGTCATGATTCATGATTCATGATTCAATTCATGATTCAATTCATGATTTATTTCATAATTCATTATTCGATTCATGATTCAATTCATGATTCAATTCATGATTTATGATTCAATTCATGATTCATGATTCATGATTTAATTCCTGATTCATGATTCATGATTCGATTTATAATTCATGATTCAATTCATGATGCATGATTCAATTCGTTATTCATGATTCAATTCATGATTCATGATTCATTTCATGATTCATTTCATGATTCATGATTCCTGATTCAATTCATGATTCATGATACAATACATGATTCATGATTCATGATTCAATTCATGAATCAATTCATGATTCAATTTATGATTCATAATTCATGATTCAATTCATGATTCAATTTATGATTCATGATTCATGATTCAATTCATAATTCATGATTCATGATTCGATTCATGATTCATGATTCAATTCATGATTCATGATTCAATTCATGATTCGTGATTCATGATTCATGATTCAATTCATGATTCATGATTCGATTCATGATTCATGATAAAATTCATGATTCATGATTCGATTTATGATTCATGATTCAATTCATGATTCATGATTCAATTCATGATTTATGATTCAATTCATGATTTATTTCATGATTCATGATTCGATTCATGATTCAATTCATGATTCAATTCATGATTTATGATTCAATTCATAATTCATGATTCAATTCATGATTCAATTTATGATCATGATTCATGATTCAATTCATAATTCATGATTCATGATTCGATTCATGATTCATGATTCAATTCATGATTCATGATTCGATTCATGATTCATGATTCATGATTCAATTCATGATTCATGATTCGATTTATGATTCATGATTCAATTCATGATTCATGATTCAATTCATGATTCATGATTCATTTCATGATTCATTCATGATTCATGATTGAATTCAAAATTCATGATTTAATTCATGATTCATTTCATGATTCAACTTATGATTTATAATTCATGATTCAATTCATGATTCAATTCATGATTCATAATTCATGATTCAATTCATGATTCATGATTCAATTCTATGATTCATGATTTGATTTATAATTCATCATTCATCATTCAATTCATGATTCATGATTCAATTCATGATTCAATTTATGATTCATGATTCCTGATTCAATTCATGATTCATGATTCAATTCATGATTCATGATTCATTTCATGATTCATGATTCAATTCATGATTCAATTCATGATTCAATTTATGATTCATGATTCAATTCAAGATTCATGGTTCATGATTCAATTCATGGTTCATGATTCAATTCATGATTCATGATTCAATTCATGATTCATGATTCATTTCATGATTCATGATTCAATTCATGATTCAATTCATGATTCAACTTATGATTTATAATTCATGATTCATTCATGATTCAATTCATGATTCATGATTCATGATTCAATTCATGAATCATGATTCGATTAATGATTTATGTTTCAATTCATGATTCAATTCTTGATTCAATTCATAATTCAATTCATGATTCGATTCATGATTCAATTCATAATTCATGATTCATGATTCGATTCATGATTCATGATTCAATTCATGATTCATGATTCGATTCATGATTCATGATTCATGATTCAATTCATGATTCATGATTCGATTTATGATTCATGATTCAATTCATGATTCATGATTCAATTCATGATTCATGATTCATTTCATGATTCATTTCATGATTCATGATTGAATTCAAAATTCATGATTTAATTCCATGATTTCATTTCATGATTCAACTTATGATTTATAATTCATGATTCAATTCATGATTCAATTCATGATTCATAATTCATGATTCAATTCATGATTCATGATTCAATTCCTATGATTCATGATTTGATTCATAATTCATCATTCATCATTCAATTCATGATTCATGATTCAATTCATGATTCAATTTATGATTCATGATTCCTGATTAAATTCATGATTCATGATTCAATTCATGATTCATGATTCATTTCATGATTCATGATTCAATTCATGATTCAATTCATGATTCAATTTATGATTCATGATTCAATTCAAGATTCATGGTTCATGATTCAATTCATGGTTCATGATTCAATTCATGATTCATGATTCAATTCATGATTCATGATTCATTTCATGATTCATGATTCAATTCATGATTCAATTCATGATTCAACTTATGATTTATAATTCATGATTCAATTCATGATTCAATTCATGATTCATGATTCATGATTCAATTCATGAATCATGATTCGATTCATGATTTATGTTTCAATTCATGATTCAATTCTTGATTCAATTCATAATTCAATTCCATGATTCGATTCATGATTCATGTTTGAATTCATGATTCAATTCATGATTCATTTCATGATTCATGATTCAATTCATGATTCGATTCATGATTCATGATTCAATTCATGATTCATGATTCGATTTATGATTCATGATTCGAATTCATGATTCATGATTCAATTCATGATTCCATGAATCAATTCAAAATTCATGATTCAATTCATGATTCATTTCATGATTCATGATTCATTTCATGATTCAATTATGATTCACTTATGATTTATAATTCATGATTCAATTCATGATTCAATTCATGATTCGATCAGGATTCATGATTCATGATTCAATTCATGATTCATGATTCAATTCATGATCTCATGATTTGATTCATGATTCATCATTTATCATTCAATTAATGATTCATTATTCAATTCATGATTCAATTTATGATTCACGATTCCTGATTCAATTCATGATTCATGATTCAATTCATGATTCATGATTCCTTTCATGATTCATGATTCATGATTCAATTCAAGATTCATGATTCAATTCATGATTCATGATTCAATTCATGATTCTTGATTCATTTCATGATTCATGATTCAATTTATGATTCAATTCATGATTCAACTTATGATTTATAATTCATGATTCAATTCATGATTGAATTCATGATTCATGATTCATGATTCAATTCATGATTCATTATTTAATTCATGAATCATGATTCAATTCATGATTTATGTTTCAATTCATGATTCAATTCATAATTCATTTCATGATTCATGATTCAATTCATGATTCATGATTCAATTCTTGATTTATGATTCATGATTCATGATTCAATTCATGATACATGATTCAATTCATGATTCATGATTCATTTCATGATTCATGATTCATTTCATGATTCATGATTCAATTCATGATTCATTTCATGATTCATGATTTAATTCATGATTGAATTCATGATTCAATTTATGATTCATAATTCATGATTCAATTCATGATTAAATTCATGATTCATGATTCAATTCATGATTCATGATTCAATTCATGATTCATGATTCAATGCATGATTCAATTCTTGATTCCAATTCATAATTCAATTCATGATTCATGATTAAATTCATGATTCAATTCATGATTCATGATTCAATTCATGATTTCATGATTCAATTCATGATTCATGATTCAATGCATGATTCAATTCTTGATTCAATTCATAATTCAATTCATGATTCATGATTCAATTCATGATTCAATTCATGATTTATGATTCAAGTCATGATTTATTTCATGATTCATGATTCGATTCATTATCATGATTCATGATTCAATTCATGATTCAATTTCATGATTTATTTCATAATTCATTATTCGATTCATGATTCAATTCATGATTCAATTCATGATTTATGATTCAATTCATGATTCATGATTCATGATTTAATTCCTGATTCATGATTCATGATTCATGATTCGATTTATAATTCATGATTCAATTCATGATGCATGATTCAATTCGTTATTCATGATTCAATTCATGATTCATGATTCATTTCATGATTCATTTCATGATTCATGATTCCTGATTCAATTCATGATTCATGATACAATACATGATTCATGATTCAATTCATGATTCAATTCATGATTCAATTTATGATTCATAATTCATGATTAAATTCATGATTCAATTTATGATTCATGATTCATGATTCAATTCATAATTCATGATTCATGATTCGATTCATGATTCATGATTCAAATTCATGATTCATGATTCAATTCATGATTCGTGATTCATGATTCATGATTCAATTCATGATTCATGATTCGATTCATGATTCATGATTCATGATAAAATTCATGATTCATGATTCGATTTATGATTCATGATTCAATTCATGATTCATGATTCAATTCATGATTCATGATTCATTTCATGATTCAATTTCATGATTCATGATTGAATTCAAAATTCATGATTCAATTCATGATTCATTTCATGATTCAACTTATGATTTATAATTCATGATTCAGTTCATGATTCAATTCATGATTCATAATTCATGATTCAATTCATGATTCATGATTCAATTCTATGATTCATGATTTGATTCATAATTCATCATTCATCATTCAATTAATGATTCATGATTCAATTTATGATTCATGATTCCTGATTCAATTCATGATTCATGATTCAATTCATGATTCATGATTCATTTCATGATTCATGATTCAATTCATGATTCAATTCATGATTCAATTTATGATTCATGAATCAATTCAAGATTCATGGTTCATGATTCAATTCATGATTCATTTCATGATTCATGATTCAATTCATGATTCAATTCATGATTCAACTTATGATTTATAATTCATGATTCAATTCATGATTCACTTCATGATTCATGATTCATGATTCAATTCATGAATCATGATTCGATTCATGATTTATGTTTCAATTCATGATTCAAATTCTTGATTCAATTCATAATTCAATTCATGATCGATTCATGACTCATGTTTGAATTCATGATTCAATTCATGATTCATGATTCATGATTCAATTCATGATTCATGATTCAATTCATGATTCATGATTCGATTCATGATTCATGATTCATGATTCAATTCATGATTCACGATTCGATTTATGATTCATGATTCAATTCATCATTCATGATTCAATTCATGATTCATGAATCAATTCAAAATTCATGATTCAATTCATGATTCATTTCATGATTCATTTCATGATTCAATTCATGAATCAACTTATGATTTATAATTCATGATTCAATCATGATTCAATTCATGATTCAATTTCATGATTCATGATTCATGATTCAATTCATTGATTCATGATTCAATTCATGATTCATGATTTTGATCATGATTCATCATTTATCATTCAATTAATGATTCATTATTCAAATTCATGATTCAATTTATGATTCATGATTCCTAATTCAATTCATGATTCATGATTCAATTCATGATTCATGATTCCTTTCATGATTCATGATTCAATTCATGATTCATGATTCAATTCAAGATTCATGATTCATGATTCAATTCATGATTCATGATTCAATTCATGATTCTTGATTCTTTTCATGATTCATGATTCAATTTATGATTCAATTCATGATTCAACTTATGATTTATAATTCATAATTCCAATTCATGATTCAATTCATGATTCATGATTCATGATTCAATTCATGATTCATGATTCATTCATGAATCATGATTCGATTCATGATTTATGTTTTCAATTCATGATTCAATTCTTGATTCAATTCATAATTCATTTCATGATTCATGATTCAATTCATGATTCATGATTCAATTCTTGATTTATGATTCATGATTCATGATTCAATTCATGATACATGATTCAATTCATGATTCATGATTCATTTCATGATTCATGATTCATTTCATGATTCATGATTCAATTCATGATTCATGATTTAATTCATGATTGAATTCATGATTCAATTTATGATTCATAATTCATGATTCAATTCATGATTCAATTCATGATTCATGATTCAATTCATGATTCATGATTCAATTCATGATTCATGATTCAATGCATGATTCAATTCTTGATTCAATTCATAATTCAATTCATGATTCATGATTAAATTCATGATTCATGATTAAATTCATGATTCAATTCATGATTCATGATTCAATTCATGATTCATGATTCAATTCATGATTCATGATTCAATGCATGATTCAATTCTTGATTCAATTCATAATTCAATTCATGATTCATGATTCAATTCATGATTCAATTCATGATTTATGATTCAATTCATGATTTATTTCATGATTCATGATTCGATTCATGATTCAATTCATGATTCATGATTCAATGCATGATTCAATTCTTGATTCAATTCATAATTCAATTCTTGATTCAATTCATGATTCAATTTATGATTCATGATTCAATTCAAGATTCATGGTTCATGATTCAATTCATGGTTCGTGATTCAATTCATGATTCATGATTCAATTCATGATACATGATTCAATTCATGATTCATGATTCATTTCATGATTCATGATTCATTTCATGATTCATGATTCAATTCATGATTCATTTCATGATTCATGATTTAATTCATGATTGAATTCATGATTCAATTTATGATTCATAATTCATGATTCAATTCATGATTCAATTCATGATTCATGATTCAATTCATGATTCATGATTCAATGCATGATTCAATTCTTGATTCAATTCATAATTCAATTCATGATTCATGATTAAATTCATGATTCATGAATAAATTCATGATTCAATTCATGATTCATGATTCAATTCATGATTCATGATTCAATTCATGATTCATGATTCAATGCATGATTCAATTCTTGATTCAATTCATAATTCAATTCATGATTCATGATTCAATTCATGATTCAATTCATGATTTATGATTCAATTCATGATTTATTTCATGATTCATGATTCGATTCATGATTCATGATTCAATTCATGATTCAATGCATGATTTATGATTCATGATTCAATTCATGATTCAATTCATGATTCATGATTCATGATTCAATTCATGATTCATGATTCAATTCATGATTCATGATTCAATGCATGATTCAATTCTTGATTCAATTCATAATTCAATTCTTGATTCAATTCATGATTCAATTTATGATTCATGATTCAATTCAAGATTCATGGTTCATGATTCAATTCATGGTTCGTGATTCAATTCATGATTCATGATTCAATTCATGATTCATGATTCATTTCATGATTCATTTCATGATTCATGATTCAATTCATGATTCAATTCATGATTCAACTTATGATTTATAATTCATGATTCAATTCATGATTCAATTCATGATTCATGATTCAATTCATGATTCATGATTCAATTCATGAATCATGATTCGATTCATGATTTATGTTTCAATTCATGATTCAAATCTTGATTCAATTCATAATTCAATTCATGATTCGATTCATGATTCATGTTTGAATTCATGATTCAATTCATGATTCATGATTCCTTTCATGATTCATGATTCAATTCATGATTCATGATTCAATTCATGATTCTTGATTCATTTCATGATTCATGATGCAATTTATGATTCAATTCATGATTCAACTTATGATTTATAATTCATAATTCAATTCATGATTCAATTCATGATTCATGATTCATGATTCAATTCATGATTCATGATTCAATTCATGAATCATGATTCGATTCATGATTTATGTTTCAATTCATGATTTAATTCTTGATTCAATTCATAATTCATTTCATGATTCATGATTCAATTCATGATTCATGATTCAATTCTTGATTTATGATTCATGATTCATGATTCAATTCATGATACATGATTCAATTCATGATTCATGATTCATTTCATGATTCATGATTCATTTCATGATTCATGATTCAATTCATGATTCATTTCATGATTCATGATTTAATTCATGATTGAATTCATGATTCAATTTATGATTCATAATTCATGATTCAATTCATGATTAAATTCATGATTCATGATTCAATTCATGATTCATGATTCAATTCATGATTCATGATTCAATGCATGATTCAATTCTTGATTCAATTCATAATTCAATTCATGATTCATGATTAAATTCATGATTCAATTCATGATTCATGATTCAATTCATGATTCATGATTCAATTCATGATTCATGATTCAATGCATGATTCAATTCTTGATTCAATTCATAATTCAATTCATGATTCATGATTCAATTCATGATTCAATTCATGATTTATGATTCAAGTCATGATTTATTTCATGATTCATGATTCGATTCATGATTCATGATTCATGATTCAATTCATGATTCAATTCATGATTTATTTCATAATTCATTATTCGATTCATGATTCAATTCATGATTCAATTCATGATTTATGATTCAATTCATGATTCATG
The DNA here is from genome assembly GCF_038048845.1 of Mixophyes fleayi. Taxonomy (NCBI): domain Eukaryota; kingdom Metazoa; phylum Chordata; class Amphibia; order Anura; family Limnodynastidae; genus Mixophyes; species Mixophyes fleayi. Next base: position 88,772 of record NW_027445934.1, read on the forward strand.
ATTCATGATTTAATTCCTGATTCATGATTCATGATTCATGATTCGATTTATAATTCATGATTCAATTCATGATGCATGATTCAATTCGTTATTCATTATTCAATTCATGATTCATGATTCATTTCATGATTCATTTCATGATTCATGATTCCTGATTCAATTCATGATTCATGATACAATACATGATTCATGATTCATGATTCAATTCATGATTCAATTCATGATTCAATTTATGATTCATAATTCATGATTAAATTCATGATTCAATTTATGATTCATGATTCATGATTCAATTCATAATTCATGATTCATGATTCGATTCATGATTCATGATTCAATTCATGATTCATGATTCAATTCATGATTCGTGATTCATGATTCATGATTCAATTCATGATTCATGATTCGATTCATGATTCATGATTCATGATAAAATTCATGATTCATGATTCGATTTATGATTCATGATTCAATTCATGATTCATGATTCAATTCATGATTCATGATTCATTTCATGATTCATTTCATGATTCATGATTGAATTCAAAATTCATGATTCAATTCATGATTCATTTCATGATTCAACTTATGATTTATAATTCATGATTCAGTTCATGATTCAAATCATGATTCATAATTCATGATTCAATTCATGATTCATGATTCAATTCTATGATTCATGATTTGATTCATAATTCATCATTCATCATTCAAATCATGATTCATGATTCAATTTATGATTCATGATTCCTGATTCAATTCATGATTCATGATTCAATTCATGATTCATGATTCATTTCATGATTCATGATTCAATTCATGATTCAATTCATGATTCAATTTATGATTCATGATTCAATTCAAGATTCATGGTTCATGATTCAATTCATGATTCATTTCATAATTCATGATTCAATTCATGATTCAATTCATGATTCATGATTCATGATTCAATTCATGAATCATGATTCGATTCATGATTTATGTTTCAATTCATGATTCAATTCTTGATTCAATTCATAATTCAATTCATGATTCGATTCATGACTCATGTTTGAATTCATGATTCAATTCATGATTCATGATTCATGATTCAATTCATGATTCATGATTCAATTCATGATTCATGATTCGATTCATGATTCATGATTCATGATTCAATTCATGATTCATGATTCGATTTATGATTCATGATTCAATTCATCATTCATGATTCAATTCATGATTCATGAACCAATTCAAAATTCATGATTCAATTCATGATTCATTTCATGATTCATGATTCATTTCATGATTCAATTCATGAATCAACTTATGATTTATAATTCATGATTCAATTCATGATTCAATTCATGATTCAATTCATGATTCATGATTCATGATTCAATTCATGATTCATGATTCAATTCATGATTCATGATTTGATTCATGATTCATCATTTATCATTCAATTAATGATTCATTATTCAATGCATGATTCAATTTATGATTCATGATTCCTGATTCAATTCATGATTCATGATTCAATTCATGATTCATGATTCCTTTCATGATTCATGATTCAATTCATGATTCATGATTCAATTCAAGATTCATGATTCATGATTCAATTCATGATTCATGATTCAATTCATGATTCTTGATTCTTTTCATGATTCATGATTCAATTTATGATTCAATTCATGATTGAACTTATGATTTATAATTCATAATTCAATTCATGATTCAATTCATGATTCATGATTCAATTCATGAATCATGATTCGATTCATGATTTATGTTTCAATTCATGATTCAATTCTTGATTCAATATATAATTCATTTCATGATTCATGATTCAATTCATGATTCATGATTCAATTCTTGATTTATGATTCATGATTCATGATTCAATTCATGATACATGATTCAATTCATGATTCAATTTATGATTCATGATTCAATTCAAGATTCATGGTTCATGATTCAATTCATGATTCATTTCATGATTCATGATTCAATTCATGATTCAATTCATGATTCAACTTATGATTTATAATTCATGATTCAATTCATGATTCACTTCATGATTCATGATTTATGATTCAATTCATGAATCATGATTCGATTCATGATTTATGTTTCAATTCATGATTCAATTCTTGATTCAATTCATAATTCAATTCATGATTCGATTCATGACTCATGTTTGAATTCATGATTCAATTCATGATTCATGATTCATGATTCAATTCATGATTCATTTCATGATTCATGATTCATTTCATGATTCAATTCATGAATCAACTTATGATTTATAATTCATGATTCAATTCATGATTCAATTCATGATTCAATTCATGATTCATGATTCATGATTCAATTCATGATTCATGATTCAATTCATGATTCATGATTTGATTCATGATTCATCATTTATCATTCAATTAATGATTCATTATTCAATGCATGATTCAATTTATGATTCATGATTCCTGATTCAATTCATGATTCATGATTCAATTCATGATTCATGATTCCTTTCATGATTCATGATTCAATTCATGATTCATGATTCAATTCAAGATTCATGATTCATGATTCAATTCATGATTCATGATTCAATTCATGATTCTTGATTCTTTTCATGATTCATGATTCAATTTATGATTCAATTCATGATTGAACTTATGATTTATAATTCATAATTCAATTCATGATTCAATTCATGATTCATGATTCATGATTCAATTCATGATTCATGATTCAATTCATGAATCATGATTCGATTCATGATTTATGTTTCAATTCATGATTCAATTCTTGATTCAATATATAATTCATTTCATGATTCATGATTCAATTCATGATTCATGATTCAATTCTTGATTTATGATTCATGATTCATGATTCAATTCATGATACATGATTCAATTCATGATTCATGATTCATTTCATGATTCATGATTCATTTCATGATTCATGATTCAATTCATGATTCATGATTTAATTCATGATTGAATTCATGATTCAATTTATGATTCATAATTCATGATTCAATTCATGATTCAATTCATGATTCATGATTCAATTCATGATTCATGATTCAATTCATGATTCATGATTCAATGCATGATTCAATTCTTGATTCAATGCATAATTCAATTCATGATTCATGATTAAATTCATGATTCATGATTAAATTCATGATTCAATTCATGATTCATGATTCAATTCATGATTCATGATTCAATTCATGATTCATGATTCAATGCATGATTCAATTCTTGATTCAATTCATAATTCAATTCATGATTCATGATTAAATTCATGATTCATGATTAAATTCATGATTCAATTCATGATTCATGATTCAATTCATGATTCATGATTCAATTCATGATTCATGATTCAATGCATGATTCAATTCTTGATTCAATTCATAATTCAATTCATGATTCATGATTCAATTCATGATTCAATTCATGATTTATGATTCAATTCATGATTTATTTCATGATTCATGATTCGATTCATGATTCAATTCATGATTCATGATTCAATGCATGATTCAATTCTTGATTCAATTCATAATTCAATTCTTGATTCAATTCATGATTCAATTTATGATTCATGATTCAATTCAAGATTCATGGTTCATGATTCAATTCATGGTTCGTGATTCAATTCATGATTCATGATTCAATTCATGATACATGATTCAATTCATGATTCATGATTCATTTCATGATTCATGATTCATTTCATGATTCATGATTCAATTCATGATTGATTTCATGATTCATGATTTAATTCATGATTGAATTCATGATTCAATTTATGATTCATAATTCATGATTCAATTCATGATTCAATTCATGATTCATGATTCAATTCATGATTCATGATTGAATTCATGATTCATGATTCAATGCATGATTCAATTCTTGATTCAATTCATAATTCAATTCATGATTCATGATTAAATTCATGATTCATGATTAAATTCATGATTCAATTCATGATTCATGATTCAATTCATGATTCATGATTCATGATTCAATGCATGATTCAATTCTTGATTCAATTCATAATTCAATTCATGATTCATGATTCAATTCATGATTCAATTCATGATTTATGATTCAATTCATGATTTATTTCATGATTCATGAATCGATTCATGATTCATGATTCAATTCATGATTCAATGCATGATTTATGATTCATGATTCAATTCATGATTCAATTCATGATTCATGATTCATGATTCAATTCATGATTCATGATTCAATTCATGATTCATGATTCAATGCATGATTCAATTCTTGATTCAATTCATAATTCAATTCTTGATTCAATTCATGATTCAATTTATGATTCATGATTCAATTCAAGATTCATGGTTCATGATTCAATTCATGGTTCGTGATTCAATTCATGATTCATGATTCAATTCATGATTCATGATTCATTTCATGATTCATTTCATGATTCATGATTCAATTCATGATTCAATTCATGATTCAACTTATGATTTATAATTCATGATTCAATTCATGATTCAATTCATGATTCATGATTCATGATTCAATTCATGATTCATGATTCAATTCATGAATCATGATTCGATTCATGATTTATGTTTCAATTCATGATTCAATTCTTGATTCAATTCATAATTCAATTCATGATTCGATTCATGATTCATGTTTGAATTCATGATTCAATTCATGATTCATGATTCCTTTCATGATTCATGATTCAATTCATGATTCATGATTCAATTCAAGATACATGATTCATGATTCAATTCATGATTCATGATTCAATTCATGATTCTTGATTCATTTCATGATTCATGATGCAATTTATGATTCAATTCATGATTCAACTTATGATTTATAATTCATAATTCAATTCATGATTCAATTCATGATTCATGATTCAATTCATGATTCATGATTCAATTCATGAATCATGATTCGATTCATGATTTATGTTTCAATTCATGATTCAATTCTTGATTCAATTCATAATTCATTTCATGATTCATGATTCAATTCATGATTCATGATTCAATTCTTGATTTATGATTCATGATTCATGATTCAATTCATGATACATGATTCAATTCATGATTCATGATTCATTTCATGATTCATGATTCATTTCATGATTCATGATTCAATTCATGATTCATGATTTAATTCATGATTGAATTCATGATTCAATTTATGATTCATAATTCATGATTCAATTCATGATTCAATTCATGATTCATGATTCAATTCATGATTCATGATTCAATTCATGATTCATGATTCAATGCATGATTCAATTCTTGATTCAATTCATAATTCAATTCATGATTCATGATTAAATTCATGATTCATGATTAAATTCATGATTCAATTCATGATTCATGATTCAATTCATGATTCATGATTCAATTCATGATTCATGATTCAATTCATGATTCAATTCATGATTTATGATTCAATTCATGATTTATTTCATGATTCATGATTCGATTCATGATTCAATTCATGATTCAATTCATGATTTATGATTCATGATTCAATTCATGATTCAATTCATGATTCATGATTCAATGCATGATTCAATTCTTGATTCAATTCATAATTCAATTCTTGATTCAATTCATGATTCAATTTATGATTCATGATTCAATTCAAGATTCATGGTTCATGATTCAATTCATGGTTCGTGATTCAATTCATGATTCATGATTCAATTCATGATACATGATTCAATTCATGATTCATGATTCATTTCATGATTCATGATTCATTTCATGATTCATGATTCAATTCATGATTCATTTCATGATTCATGATTTAATTCATGATTGAATTCATGATTCAATTTATGATTCATAATTCATGATTCAATTCATGATTCAATTCATGATTCATGATTCAATTCATGATTCATGATTCAATTCATGATTCATGATTCAATGCATGATTCAATTCTTGATTCAATTCATAATTCAATTCATGATTCATGATTAAATTCATGATTCAATTCATGATTCATGATTGAATTCATGATTCATGATTCAATTCATGATTCATGATTCAATGCATGATTCAATTCTTGATTCAATTCATAATTCAATTCATGATTCATGATTCAATTCATGATTCAATTCATGATTTATGATTCAATTCATGATTTATTTCATGATTCATGATTCGATTCATGATTCATGATTCAATTCATGATTCAATGCATGATTTATGATTCATGATTCAATTCATGATTCAATTCATGATTCATGATTCATGATTCAATTCATGATTCATGATTCAATTCATGATTCATGATTCAATGCATGATTCAATTCTTGATTCAATTCATAATTCAATTCTTGATTCAATTCATGATTCAATTTATGATTCATGATTCAATTCATGATTCATGATTCAATGCATGATTCAATTCTTGATTCAATTCATAATTCAATTCATGATTCATGATTCAATTCATGATTCAATTCATGATTTATGATTCAATTCATGATTTATTTCATGATTCATGATTCGATTCATGATTCATGATTCAATTCATGATTCAATTCATGATTTATGATTCATGATTCAATTCATGATTCAATTCATGATTCATGATTCAATGCATGATTCAATTCTTGATTCAATTCATAATTCAATTCTTGATTCAATTCATGATTCAATTTATGATTCATGATTCAATTCAAGATTCATGGTTCATGATTCAATTCATGGTTCGTGATTCAATTCATGATTCATGATTCAATTCATGATACATGATTCAATTCATGATTCATGATTCATTTCATGATTCATGATTCATTTCATGATTCATGATTCAATTCATGATTCATTTCATGATTCATGATTTAATTCATGATTGAATTCATGATTCAATTTATGATTCATAATTCATGATTCAATTCATGATTCAATTCATGATTCATGATTCAATTCATGATTCATGATTCAATTCATGATTCATGATTCAATGCATGATTCAATTCTTGATTCAATTCATAATTCAATTCATGATTCATGATTAAATTCATGATTCAATTCATGATTCATGATTGAATTCATGATTCATGATTCAATTCATGATTCATGATTCAATGCATGATTCAATTCTTGATTCAATTCATAATTCAATTCATGATTCATGATTCAATTCATGATTCAATTCATGATTTATGATTTAATTCATGATTTATTTCATGATTCATGATTCGATTCATGATTCATGATTCAATTCATGATTCAATGCATGATTTATGATTCATGATTCAATTCATGATTCAATTCATGATTCATGATTCATGATTCAATTCATGATTCATGATTCAATTCATGATTCATGATTCAATGCATGATTCAATTCTTGATTCAATTCATAATTCAATTCTTGATTCAATTCATGATTCAATTTATGATTCATGATTCAATTCAAGATTCATGGTTCATGATTCAATTCATGGTTCGTGATTCAATTCATGATTCATGATTCAATTCATGATTCATGATTCATTTCATGATTCATTTCATGATTCATGATTCAATTCATGATTCAATTTATGATTCAACTTATGATTTATAATTCATGATTCAATTCATGATTCAATTCATGATTCATGATTCATGATTCAATTCATGATTCATGATTCAATTCATGAATCATGATTCGATTCATGATTTATGTTTCAATTCATGATTCAATTCTTGATTCAATTCATAATTCAATTCATGATTCGATTCATGATTCATGTTTGAATTCATGATTCAATTCATGATTCATTTCATGATTCATCATTCAATTCATGATTCATGATTCGATTCATGATTCATGATTCATGATTCAATTCATGATTCATGATTCGATTTATGATTCATGATTCAATTCATGATTCATGATTCAATTCATGATTCATGAATCAATTCAAAATTCATGATTCAATTCATGATTCATTTCATGATTCATGATTCATTTCATGATTCAATTCATGATTCAACTTATGATTTATAATTCATGATTCAATTCATGATTCAATTCATGATTCATGATTCATGATTCAATTCATAATTCATGATTCAATTCATGATTCATGATTTGATTCATGATTCATCATTTATCATTCAATTAATGATTCATTATTTAATTCATGATTCAATTTATGATTCATGATTCCTGATTCAATTCATGATTCATGATTCAATTCATGATTCATGATTCCTTTCATGATTCATGATTTAATTCATGATTCATGATTCAATTCAAGATTCATGATTCATGACTCAATTCATGATTCTTGATTCATTTCACGATTCATGATTCAATTTATGATTCAATTCATGATTCAACTTATAATTCATGATTCAATTCATGATTCAATTCATGATTCATGATTCATGATTCAATTCATGATTCATGATTCAATTCATGAATCATGATTCGATTCATGATTTATGTTTCAATTCATGATTCAATTCTTGATTCAATTCATAATTCATTTCATGATTCATGATTCAATTCATGATTCATGATTCAATTCTTGATTTATGATTCATGATTCATGATTCAATTCATGACACATGATTCAATTCATGATTCATGATTCATTTCATGATTCATGATTCAATTCATGATTCATTTCATGATTCATGATTTAATTCATGATTGAATTCATGATTCAATTTATGATTCATAATTCATGATTCAATTCATGATTCAATTCATGATTCATGATTCATGATTCAATTCATGATTCATGATTCAATTCATGATTCATGATTCAATGCATGATTCAATTCTTGATTCAATTCATAATTCAATTCATGATTCATGATTAAATTCATGATTCAATTCATGATTCATGATTCATGATTCAATTCATGATTCATGATTCAATTCATGATTCATGATTCAATGCATGATTTAATTCTTGATTCAATTCATAATTCAATTCATGATTCATGATTCAATTCAATGATTCAATTCATGATTTATGATTCAATTCATGATTCATGATTCGATTCATGATTCATGATTCAATTCATGATTCAATTCATGATTTATGATTCAATTCATGATTCATGATTTAATTCATGATTCATGATTCATGATTCATGATTCGATTTATAATTTATGATTCAATTCATGATGCATGATTCAATTTGTGATTCATGATTTAATTCATGATTCATGATTCATTTCATGATTCATTTCATGATTCATGATTCAATTCATGAGTCAATTCATGATTCATGATTCATTTCATGATTCATGATTTAATTCATGATTCAATTCATGATTCAATTTATGATTCATAATTCATGATTCAATTCATGATTCAATTCATGATTCATGATTCAATTCATGATTCATGATTAAATGCATGATTCAATTATTGATTCAATTCATAATTCAATTCATGATTCATGATTCAATTCATGATTCGATTCATGATTCATGATTCATGATACGATGATATGATTCATGATTAAATTCATGATTCATAATTTATGATTCAATTCATGATTCATGATTCATGATTCAATTCATGATTCGATTCATGATTGATGATTCAATTCATGATTCATGATTTGATTCATGATTCATGATTCAATTTTTAATTCATGATTCGATTCATGATTCATGATTAATTTTAAGATTCATGATTTATGATTCAATTCATGATTCATGATTTATTTTATGATTCAATTCATGGTTCATGAATCTTGATTCAATTCATGATTTATATCATGATTCATGATTCGATTCATGATTCATGATTCATGATTCAATTCATGATTCAATTCATTATTTATTTCATGATTCATGATTCAATTCATGATTCATGATTCAATTCATGATTCATGATTCATTTCATGATTCATTTCATGATTCATGATTGAATTCAAAATTCATGATTCAATTCATGATTCATTTCATGATTCAACTTATGATTTATAATTCATGATTCAGTTCATGATTCAATTCATGATTCATAATTCATGATTCAATTCATGATTCATGATTCAATTCTATGATTCATGATTTGATTCATAATTCATCATTCATCATTCAATTCATGATTCATGATTCAATTCATGATTCAATTTATGATTCATGATTCCTGATTCAATTCATGATTCATGATTCAATTCATGATTCATGATTCATTTCATGATTCATGATTCAATTCATGATTCAATTTATGATTCATGATTCAATTCAAGATTCATGGTTCATGATTCAATTCATGATTCATTTCATGATTCATGATTCAATTCATGATTCAATTCATGATTCAACTTATGATTTATAATTCATGATTCAATTCATGATTCAATTCATGATTCATGATTCAATTCATGAATCATGATTCGATTCATGATTTATGTTTCAATTCATGATTCAATTCTTGATTCAATTCATAATTCAATTCATGATTCGATTCATGACTCATGTTTGAATTCATGATTCAATTCATGATTCATGATTCATGATTCAATTCATGATTCATGATTCAATTCATGATTCATGATTCGATTCATGATTCATGATTCATGATTCAATTCATGATTCATGATTCGATTTATGATTCATGATTCAATTCATTATTCATGATTCATTTCATGATTCATGATTCATTTCATGATTCAATTCATGAATCAACTTATGATTTATAATTCATGATTCAATTCATGATTCAATTCATGATTCAATTCATGATTGATGATTGATGATTCAATTCATGATTCATGATTCAATTCATGATTCATGATTTGATTCATGATTCATCATTTATCATTCAATTAATGATTCATTATTCAATTCATGATTCAATTTATGATTCATGATTCCTGATTCAATTCATGATTCATGATTCAATTTATGATTCATGATTCCTTTCATGATTCATGATTCAATTCATGATTCATGATTCAATTCAAGATTCATGATTCATGATTCAATTCATGATTCATGATTCAATTCATGAATCATGATTCGATTCATGATTTATGTTTCAATTCATGATTCAATTCTTGATTCAATTCATAATTCATTTCATGATTCATGATTCAATTCATGATTCATGATTCAATTCTTGATTTATGATTCATGATTCATGATTCAATTCATGATACATGATTAAATTCATGATTCATGATTCATTTCATGATTCATGATTCATTTCATGATTCATGATTCAATTCATGATTCATGATTTAATTCATGATTGAATTCATGATTCAATTTATGATTCATAATTCATGATTCAATTCATGATTCAATTCATGATTCATGATTCAATTCATGATTCATGATTCAATTCATGATTCATGATTCAATGCATGATTCAATTCTTGATTCAATTCATAATTCAATTCATGATTCAAGATTAAATTCATGATTCATGATTAAATTCATGATTCAATTCATGATTCATGATTCAATTCATGATTCATGATTCAATTCATGATTCATGATTCAATGCATGATTCAATTCTTGATTCAATTCATAATTCAATTCATGATTCATGATTCAATTCATGATTCAATTCATGATTTATGATTCAATTCATGATTTATTTCATGATTCATGATTCGATTCATGATTCATGATTCATGATTCAATTCATGATTCAATTCATGATTCATGATTCATGATTCAATTCATGATTCATTATTCAATACATGATTCATGATTCAATGCATGATTCAATTCTTGATTCAATTCATAATTCAATTCTTGATTCAATTCATGATTCAATTTATGATTCATGATTCAATTCAAGATTCATGGTTCATGATTCAATTCATGGTTCGTGATTCAATTCATGATTCATGATACATGATTCAATTCATGATTCATGATTCATTTCATGATTCATGATTCATTTCATGATTCATGATTCATTTCATGATTCATTTCATGATTCATGATTTAATTCATGATTGAATTCATGATTCAATTTATGATTCATAATTCATGATTCAATTCATGATTCAATTCATGATTCATGATTCAATTCATGATTCATGATTCAATTCATGATTCATGATTCAATGCATGATTCAATTCTTGATTCAATTCATAATTCAATTCATGATTCATGATTAAATTCATGATTCATGATTAAATTCATGATTCAATTCATGATTCATGATTCAATTCATGATTCATGATTCAATTCATGATTCATGATTCAATGCATGATTCAATTCTTGATTCAATTCATAATTCAATTCATGATTCATGATTCAATTCATGATTCAATTTATGATTTATGATTCAATTCATGATTTATTTCATGATTCATGATTCGATTCATGATTCATGATTCAATTCATGATTCAATGCATGATTTATGATTCATGATTCAATTCATGATTCAATTCATGATTCATGATTCATGATTCAATTCATGATTCATGATTCAATTCATGATTCATGATTCAATGCATGATTCAATTCTTGATTCAATTCAAAATTCAATTCTTGATTCAATTCATGATTCAATTTATGATTCATGATTCAATTCAAGATTCATGGTTCATGATTAAATTCATATTTCGTGATTCAATTCATGATTCATGATTCAATTCATGATTCATGATTCATTTCATGATTCATTTCATGATTCATGATTCAATTCATGATTCAATTCATGATTCAACTTATGAATTATAATTCATGATTCAATTCATGATTCAATTCATGATTCATGATTCATGATTCGATTCATGATTCATGATTCAATTCATGAATCATGATTCGATTCATGATTTATGTTTCAATTCATGATTCAATTCTTGATTCAATTCATAATTCAATTCATGATTCGATTCATGATTCATGTTTGAATTCATGATTCAATTCATGATTCATTTCATGATTCATCATTCAATTCATGATTCATGATTCGATTTATGATTCATGATTCAATTCATGATTCATGATGCAATTCATGATTCATGAATCAATTCAAAATACATGATTCAATTCATGATTCATTTCATGATTCATGATTCATTTCATGATTTAATTCATGATTCAACTTATGATTTATAATTCATGATTCAATTCATGATTCAATTCATGATTCATGATTCATGATTCAATTCATAATTCATGATTCAATTCATGATTCATGATTTGATTCATGATTCATCATTTATCATTCAATTAATGATTCATTATTTAATTCATGATTCAATTTATGATTCATGATTCCTGATTCAATTCATGATTCATGATTCAATTCATGATTCATGATTCCTTTCATGATTCATGATTTAATTCATGATTCATGATTCAATTCAAGATTCATGATTCATGATTCAATTCATGATTCATGACTCAATTCATGATTCTTGATTCATTTCACGATTCATGATTCAATTTATGATTCAATTCATGATTCAACTTATGATTTATAATTCATGATTCAATTCATGATTCAATTCATGATTCATGATTCATGATTCAATTCATGATTCATGATTCAATTCATGAATCATGATTCGATTCATGATTTATGTTTCAATTCATGATTCAATTCTTGATTCAATTCATAATTCATTTCATGATTCATGATTCAATTCATGATTCATGATTCAATTCTTGATTTATGATTCATGATTCATGATTCAATTCATGATACATGATTCAATTCATGATTCATGATTCATTTCATGATTCATGATTCAATTCATGATTCATTTCATGATTCATGATTTAATTCATGATTGAATTCATGATTCAATTTATGATTCATAATTCATGATTCAATTCATGATTCAATTCATGATTCATGATTCATGATTCAATTCATGATTCATGATTCAATTCATGATTCATGATTCAATGCATGATTCAATTCTTGATTCAATTCATAATTCAATTCATGATTCATGATTCAATTCATGATTCAATTCATGATTTATGATTCAATTCATGATTTATTTCATGATTCATGATTCGATTCATGATTCATGATTCAATTCATGATTCAATTCATGATTTATGATTCAATTCATGATTCATGATTTAATTCATGATTCATGATTCATGATTCATGATTCGATTTATAATTTATGATTCAATTCATGATGCATGATTCAATTTGTGATTCATGATTTAATTCATGATTCATGATTCAATTCATGATTCATGATTCAATGCATGATTCAATTCTTGATTCAATTCATAATTCAATTCATGATTCATGATTCAATTCATGATTCAATTCATGATTTATGATTCAATTCATGATTTATTTCATGATTCATGATTCGATTCATGATTCATGATTCAATTCATGATTTATGATTCAATTCATGATTCATGATTTAATTCATGATTCATGATTCATGATTCGATTTATAATTTATGATTCAATTCATGATGCATGATTCAATTTGTGATTCATGATTTAATTCATGATTCATGATTCATTTCATGATTCATTTCATGATTCATGATTCATGATTCAATTCATGATTCATGAGTCAATTCATGATTCATGATTCATTTCATGATTCATGATTTAATTCATGATTCAATTCATGATTCAATTTATGATTCATAATTCATGATTCAATTCATGATTCAATTCATGATTCATGATTCATGATTCAATTCATGATTCATGATTCAATTCATGATTCATGATTCAATGCATGATTCAATTATTGATTCAATTCATAATTCAATTCATGATTCATGATTCAATTCATGATTCGATTCATGATTCATGATTCATGATACGATGATATGATTCATGATTAAATTCATGATTCATAATTTATGATTCAATTCATGATTCATGATTCATGATTCAATTCATGATTCGATTCATGATTCATGATTCAATTCATGATTCATGATTTGATTCATGATTCATGATTCAATTTTTAATTCATGATTCGATTCATGATTCATGATTAATTTTAAGATTCATGATTTATGATTCAATTCATGATTCATGATTTATTTTATGATTCAATTCATGGTTCATGAATCTTGATTCAATTCATAATTTATATCATGATTCATGATTCGATTCATGATTCATGATTCATGATTCAATTCATGATTCAATTCATTATTTATTTCATGATTCATGATTCAATTCATGATTCATGATTCATTTCATGATTCATGTCATCATTCATGATTCGATTTATGATTCATGATTCAATTCATGATGCATGATTCAATTCGTGATTCATGATTCAATTCATGATTCATGATTCATTTCATGATTCATTTCATGATTCATGATTCGATTTATGATTCATGATTCAATTCATGATGCATGATTCAATTCGTGATTCCTGATTCAATTCATGATTCATGATTCAATTCATGATTCATGATTCATTTCATGATTCATGATTCAATTCATGATTCGATTCATGATTTATGATTCAATTCATGATTCTTGATTCATTTCATGATTCATGATTCAATTTTCGGATTCAATTCATGATTCAACTTATGATTTATAATTCATGATTCAATTCATGTATCAATTCATGATTCATGATTCATGATTCAATTCATGATTCATGATTCAATTCATGAATCATGATTCGATTCATGATTTATGTTTCAATTCATGATTCAATTCTTGATTCAATTCATAATTCATTTCATGATTCATGATTCAATTCATGATTCATGATTCATTTCATGATTCATGATTCAATTCATGATTCATTTCATGATTCATGATTCAATTCATGATTCATTTCATGATTCATGATTTAATTCATGATTGAATTCATGATTCAATTTATGATTCATAATTCATGATTCAATTCATGATTCAATTCATGATTCATGATTCATTATTCAATTCATGATTCATGATTCAATTCATGATTCAATTCATGATTTATGATTCAATTCATGATTTATTTCATGATTCATGATTCGATTCATTATTCATGATTCAATTCATGATTCAAGTCATGATTTATTATTCAATTCATGATTCATGATTCATGATTTAATTCATGATTCATGATTCATGATTCATGATTCGATTTATAATTCATGATTCAATTCATGATGCATGATTCAATTTGTGATTTATGATTTAATTCATGATTCATGATTCATTTCATGATTCATTTCATGATTCATGATTCATGATTCAATTCATGATTCATGATTCAATTCATGATCCATGATTCGAATTATGATTCATGATTAAATTCATGATTCATGATTTATGATTCAATTCATGATTCATGTTTTATTTATTGATTCAATTCATGGTTCATGAATCTTGATTCAATTCATGATTTATTTCATGATTCATGATTCGATTCATGATTCATGATTCATGATTCAATTCATGATTCAATTCATGATTTATTTCATGATTCATGAATCGATTCATGATTCATTATTCAATTCTTGATTTATGATTCATGATTTATTTCATGATTCAATTCATGATTCATGATTCATGATTCAATTCAAGATTCATGATTCAATTCTTGAATCATGATTAATGATTCGAATTATGATTCATGAGTCAATTTATGATTCATTATTTATGATTCAATTCATGGTTCATGAATCTTTATTCAATTCATGATTCATGATTCAATTCATGATTCAATTCATGATTTATGATTCAATTCATGATTTATTTCATGATTCATGATTCGATTCATTATTCATGATTCAATTCATGATTCAATTCATGATTTATTATTCAATTCATGATTCATGATTTAATTCATGATTCATGATTCATGATTCGATTTATAATTCATGATTCAATTCATGATGCATGATTCAATTTGTGATTTATGATTTAATTCATGATTCATGATTCATTTCATGATTCATGATTCATGATTCAATTCATGATTCATGATTCAATTCATGATCCATGATTCGAATTATGATTCATGATTAAATTCATGATTCATGATTTATGATTCAATTCATGATTCATGTTTTATTTATTGATTCAATTCATGGTTCATGAATCTTGATTCAATTCATGATTTATTTCATGATTCATGATTCGATTCATGATTCATGATTCATGATTCAATTCATGATTCAATTCATGATTTATTTCATGATTCATGAATCGATTCATGATTCATTATTCAATTCTTGATTTATGATTCATGATTTATTTCATGATTCAATTCATGATTCATGATTCGATTCATGATTCATGATTCAATTCAAGATTCATGATTCAATTCTTGAATCATGATTAATGATTCGAATTATGATTCATGATTCAATTTATGATTCATTATTTATGATTCAATTCATGGTTCATGAATCTTTATTCAATTCATGATTTATTTCATGATTCATGATTCGATTCATGATTCATGATTCATGATTCAATTCATGATTCAATTCATGATTTATTTCATAATTCATTATTCGATTCATGATTCAATTCATGATTCAATTCATGATTCAATTCATAATTCATTTCATGATTCATGATTCAATTCATGATTCATGATTCATTTCATGATTCATGATTCAATTCATGATTCATTTCATGATTCATGATTTAATTCATGATTGAATTCATGATTCAATTTATGATTCAAAATTCATGATTCAATTCATGATTCAATTCATGATTCATGATTCATTATTCAATTCATGATTCATGATTCAATTCATGATTCAATTCATGATTTATGATTCAATTCATGATTTATTTCATGATTCATGATTCGATTCATTATTCATGATTCAATTCATGATTCAAGTCATGATTTATTATTCAATTCATGATTCATGATTCATGATTTAATTCATGATTCATGATTCATGATTCATGATTCGATTTATAATTCATGATTCAATTCATGATGCATGATTCAATTTGTGATTTATGATTTAATTCATGATTCATGATTCATTTCATGATTCATTTCATGATTCATGATTCATGATTCAATTCATGATTCATGATTCAATTCATGATCCATGATTCGAATTATGATTCATGATTAAATTCATGATTCATGATTTATGATTCAATTCATGATTCATGTTTTATTTATTGATTCAATTCATGGTTCATGAATCTTGATTCAATTCATGATTTATTTCATGATTCATGATTCGATTCATGATTCATGATTCAATTCATGATTCAATTCATGATTTATTTCATGATTCATGAATCGATTCATGATTCATTATTCAATTCTTGATTTATGATTCATGATTTATTTCATGATTCAATCCATGATTCATGATTCGATTCATGATTCATGATTCAATTCAAGATTCATGATTCAATTCTTGAATCATGATTAATGATTCGAATTATGATTCATGAGTCAATTTATGATTCATTATTTATGATTCAATTCATGGTTCATGAATCTTTATTCAATTCATGATTTATTTCATGATTCATGATTCGATTCATGATTCATGATTCATGATTCAATTCATGATTCAATTCATGATTTATTTCATAATTCATTATTCGATTCATGATTCAATTCATGATTCAATTCATGATTTATGATTCAATTCATGATTCATGATTCATGATTTAATTCCTGATTCATGATTCATGATTCATGATTCGATTTATAATTCATGATTCAATTCATGATGCATGATTCATGATTCAATTCATGATCCATGATTCATTTCATGATTCATTTCATGATTCATGATTCCTGATTCAATTCATGATTCATGATACAATACATGATTCATGATTCAATTCATGATTCAATTCATGATTCAATTTATGATTCATAATTCAGGATTCAATTCATGATTCAATTTATGATTCATGATTCATGATTCAATTCATGATTTATGATTCATGATTCGATTCATGATTCATGATTCAATTCATGATTCATGATTCAATTCATGATTCGTGATTCATGATTCATGATTCAATTCATGATTCATGATTCGATTCATGATTCATGATTCGATTTATGATTCATGATTTAATTCATGATACATGATTCAATTCATGATTCATGATTCATTTCATGATTCATGATTCAATTCATGATTCATTTCATGATTCATGATTTAATTCATGATTGAATTCATGATTCAATTTATGATTCATAATTCATGATTCAATTCATGATTCAATTCATGATTCATGATTCATTATTCAATTCATGATTCATGATTCAATTCATGATTCAATTCATGATTTATGATTCAATTCATGATTTATTTCATGATTCATGATTCGATTCATTATTCATGATTCAATTCATGATTCAATTCATGATTTATTATTCAATTCATGATTCATGATTCATGAGTTAATTCATGATTCATGATTCATGATTCGATTTATAATTCATGATTCAATTCATGATGCATGATTCAATTTGTGATTTATGATTTAATTCATGATTCATGATTCATTTCATGATTCATGATTCATGATTCAATTCATGATTCATGATTCAATTCATGATCCATGATTCGAATTATGATTCATGATTAAATTCATGATTCATGATTTATGATTCAATTCATGATTCATGTTTTATTTATTGATTCAATTCATGGTTCATGAATCTTGATTCAATTCATGATTTATTTCATGATTCATGATTCGATTCATGATTCATGATTCATGATTCAATTCATGATTCAATTCATGATTTATTTCATGATTCATGAATCGATTCATGATTCATTATTCAATTCTTGATTTATGATTCATGATTTATTTCATGATTCAATTCATGATTCATGATTTGATTCATGATTCATGATTCAATTCAAGATTCATGATTCAATTCTTGAATCATGATTAATGATTCGAATTATGATTCATGATTCAATTTATGATTCATTATTTATGATTCAATTCATGGTTCATGAATCTTTATTCAATTCATGATTTATTTCATGATTCATGATTCGATTCATGATTCATGATTCATGATTCAATTCATGATTCAATTCATGATTTATTTCATAATTCATTATTCGATTCATGATTCAATTCATGATTCAATTCATGATTTATGATTCAATTCATGATTCATGATTCATGATTTAATTCCTGATTCATGATTCATGATTCGATTTATAATTCATGATTCAATTCATGATGCATGATTCAATTTGTGATTCATGATTCAATTCATGATCCATGATTCATTTCATGATTCATTTCATGATTCATGATTCCTGATTCAAATCATGATTCATGATACAATACATGATTCATGATTCAATTCATGATTCAATTCATGATTCAATTTATGATTCATAATTCATGATTCAATTCATGATTCAATTTATGATTCATGATTCATGATTCAATTCATGATTTATGATTCATGATTCGATTCATGATTCATGATTCAATTCATGATTCATGATTCAATTCATGATTCGTGATTCATGATTCATGATTCAATTCATGATTCATGATTCGATTCATGATTCATGATTCATGATTCAATTCATGATTCAATTCATGATTTATTTCATGATTCATGAATCGATTCATGATTCATTATTCAATTCTTGATTTATGATTCATGATTTATTTCATGATTCAATTCATGATTCATGATTCGATTCATGATTCATGATTCAATTCAAGATTCATGATTCAATTCTTGAATCATGATTAATGATTCGAATTATGATTCATGATTCAATTTATGATTCATTATTTATGATTCAATTCATGGTTCATGAATCTTTATTCAATTCATGATTTATTTCATGATTCATGATTCGATTCATGATTCATGATTCATGATTCAATTCATGATTTATTTCATAATTCATTATTCGATTCATGATTCAATTCATGATTCAATTCATGATTTATGATTCAATTCATGATTCATGATTCATGATTTAATTCCTGATTCATGATTCATGATTCATGATTCGATTTTAAATTCATGATTCAATTCATGATGCATGATTCAATTTGTGATTCATGATTCAATTCATGATCCATGATTCATTTCATGATTCATTTCATGATTCATGATTCCTGATTCAATTCATGATTCATGATACAATACATGATTCATGATTCAATTCATGATTCAATTCATGATTCAATTTATGATTCATAATTCATGATTCAATTCATGATTCAATTTATGATTCATGATTCATGATTCAATTCATGATTTATGATTCATGATTCGATTCATGATTCATGATTCAATTCATGATTCATGATTCAATTCATGATTCGTGATTCATGATTCATGATTCAATTCATGATTCATGATTCGATTCATGATTCATGATTCATGATTCAATTCATGATTCATGATTCGATTTAAGATTCATGATTTAATTCATGATTCATGATTCAATTCATGATTCATGATTCATTTCATGATTCATGATTGAATTCAAAATTCATGATTCAATTCATGATTCATTTCATGATTCAAGTTATGATTTATAATTCATGATTCAATTCATGATTCAATTCATGATTCATAATTCATGATTCAATTCATGATTCATGATTCAATTCATGATTCATGATTTGATTCATAATTCATCATTCATCATTCAATTCATGATTCATGATTCAATTCATGATTCAATTTATGATTCATGATTCCTGATTCAATTCATGATTCAATTCATGATTCATGATTCATTTCATGATTCATGATTCAATTCATGATTCAATTTATGATTCAATTTATGATTCATGTTTCAATTCAAGATTCATGGTTCATGATTCAATTCATGGTTCATGATTCAATTCATGATTCATGATTCAATTCATGATTCATGATTCATTTCATGATTCATGATTCAATTCATGATTCAATTCATGATTCAACTTATGATTTATAATTCATGATTCAATTCATGATTCAATTCATGATTCATGATTCATGATTCAATTCATGATTCATGATTCAATTCATGAATCATGATTCGATTCATGATTTATGTTTCAATTCATGATTCAATTCTTGATTCAATTCATAATTCAATTCATGATTCGATTCATGATTCATGTTTGAATTCATGATTCAATTCATGATTCATTTCATGATTCATGATTCAATTCATGATTCATGATTCGAATTATGATTCATGATTCATGATTCAATTCATGATTCATGATTCGATTTATGATTCATGATTCAATTCATGATTCATGATTCAATTCATGATTCATGAATCAATTCAAAATTCATGATTCAATTCATGATTCATTTCATGATTCATGATTCATTTCATGATTCAATTTATGATTCAACTTATGATTTATAATTCATGATTCAATTCATGATTAAATTCATGATTCATGATTCATGATTCAATTCATGATTCATGATTTGATTCATGATTCATCATTTATCATTCAATTAATGATTCATTATTCAATTCATGATTCAATTTATGATTCATGATTCCTGATTCAATTCATGATTCATGATTCAATGCATGATTCATGATTCCTTTCATGATTCATGATTCAATTCATGATTCATGATTCAATTCAAGATTCATGATTCATGATTCAATTCATGATTCATGATTCAATTCATGATTCTTGATTCATTTCATGATTCATGATTCAATTTATGATTCAATTCATGATTCAACTTATGATTTATAATTCATGATTCAATTCATGATTGAATTCATGATTCATAATTTATGATTCAATTCATGATTCATGATTCATGATTCAATTCATGATTCGATTCATGATTCATGATTCAATTCATGATTCATGATTTGATTCATGATTCAATTTTTAATTCATGATTCGATTCATGATTCATGATTAATTTTAAGATTCATGATTTATGATTCAATTCATGATTCATGATTTATTTTATGATTCAATTCATGGTTCATGAATCTTGATTCAATTCATGATTTATATCATGATTCATGATTCGATTCATGATTCATGATTCATGATTCAATTCATGATTCAATTCATTATTTATTTCATGATTCATGATTCGATTCATGATTCATGATTCATTTCATGATTCATTTCATGATTCATGATTCGATTTATGATTCATGATTCAATTCATGATGCATGATTCAATTTGTGATTCATGATTCAATTCATGATTCATGATTCATTTCATGATTCATTTCATGATTCATGATTCGATTTATGATTCATGATTCAATTCATGATGCATGATTCAATTCGTGATTCCTGATTCAATTCATGATTCATGATTCAATTCATGATTCATGATTCATTTCATGATTCATGATTCAATTCATGATTCGATTCATGATTTATGATTCAATTCATGATTCTTGATTCATTTCATGATTCATGATTCAATTTATGATTCAATTCATGATTCAACTTATGATTTATAATTCATGATTCAATTCATGATTCAATTCATGATTCATGATTCATTATTCAATTCATGATTCATGATTCAATTCAGGAATCATGATTCGATTCATGATTTATGTTTCAATTCATGATTCAATTCTTGATTCAATTCATAATTCATTTCATGATTCATGATTCATTTCATGATTCATGATTCAATTCATGATTCATGATTCAATTCTTGATTTATGATTCATGATTCATGATTCAATTCATGATACATGATTCAATTCATGATTCATGATTCATTTCATGATTCATGATTCAATTCATGATTCATTTCATGATTCATGATTTAATTCATGATTGAATTCATGATTCAATTTATGATTCATAATTCATGATTCAATTCATGATTCAATTCATGATTCATGATTCATGATTCAATTCATGATTCATGATTCAATTCATGATTCATGATTCAATTCATGATTCAATTCATGATTTATGATTCAATTCATGATTTATTTCATGATTCATGATTCGATTTATGATTCATGATTCAATTCATGATTCAATTCATGATTTATTATTCAATTCATGTTTCATGATTCATGATTTAATTCATGATTCATGATTCATGATTCATGATTCGATTTATAATTCATGATTCAATTCATGATGCATGATTCAATTTGTGATTTATGATTTAATTCATGATTCATGATTCATTTCATGATTCATTTCATGATTCATGATTCATGATTCAATTCATGATTCATGATTCAATTCATGATCCATGATTCGAATTATGATTCATGATTAAATTCATGATTCATGATTTATGATTCAATTCATGATTCATGATTTATTTCATGATTCAATTCATGGTTCATGAATCTTGATTCAATTCATGATTTATTTCATGATTCATGATTCGATTCATGATTCATGATTCAATTCATGATTCAATTCATGATTTATTTCATGATTCATGATTCGATTCATGATTCATTATTCAATTCTTGATTTATGATTCATGATTTATTTCATGATTCATGATTCAATTCATGATTCATGATTCGATTAATGATTCATGATTCAATTCATGATTCATGATTCATATCTTGAATCATGATTTATGATTCGAATTATGATTCATGATTCAATTTATGATTCATTATTTATGATTCAATTCATGGTTCATGAATCTTTATTCAATTTATTATTTATTTCATGATTCATGATTCATGATTCAATTCATGATTCAATTCATGATTTATTTCATAATTCATTATTCGATTCATGATTCAATTCATGATTCAATTCATGATTAATGATTCAATTCATGATTCATGATTCATGATTTAATTCCTGATTCATGATTCATGATTCATGATTCGATTTATAATTCATGATTCAATTCATGATGCATGATTCAATTCGTGATTCATGATTCAATTCATGATTCATGATTCATTTCATGATTCATTTCATGATTCATGATTCCTGATTCAATTCATGATTCATGATACAATACATGATTCATGATTCATTTCATGATTCATGATTCAATTCATGATTCAATTCATGATTCAATTTATGATTCATAATTCATGATTCAATTCATGATTCAATTTATGATTCATGATTCATGATTCAATTCATGATTTATGATTCATGATTCGATTCATGATTCATGATTCAATTCATGATTCATGATTCGATTCATGATTCATGATTCAATTCATGATTCATGATTCGATTTATGATTCATGATTCAATTCATGATTCATGATTCAATTCATGATTCATGATTCATTTCATGATTCATTTCATGATTCATGATTGAATTCAAAATTCATGATTCAATTCATGATTCATTTCATGATTCAACTTATGATTTATAATTCATGATTCAATTCATGATTCAATTCATGATTCATAATTCATGATTCAATTCATGATTCATGATTCAATTCATAATTCATGATTTGATTCATAATTCATCATTCATCATTCAATTCATGATTCATGATTCAATTCATGATTCAATTTATGATTCATGATTCCTGATTCAATTCATGATTCATGATTCAATTCATGATTCATGATTCATTTCATGATTCAATTCATGATTCAATTCATGATTCAATTTATGATTCATGATTCAACTCAAGATTCATGGTTCATGATTCAATTCATGGTTCATGATTCAATTCATGATTCATGATTCAATTCATGATTCATGATTCATTTCATGATTCATGATTCAATTCATGATTCAATTCATGATTCAATTTATGATTTATAATTCATGATTCAATTCATGATTCAATTCATGATTCATGATTCATGATTCAATTCATGATTCATGATTCAATTCATGAATCATGATTCGATTCATGATTTATGTTTCAATTCATGATTCAATTCTTGAATGAATTCATAATTCAATTCATGATTCAATTCATGATTCATGTTTGAATTCATGATTCAATTCATGATTCATTTCATGATTCATGATTCAATTCATGATTCATGATTCGATTCATGATTCATGATTCATGATTCAATTCATGATTCATGATTCGATTTATGATTCATGATTCAATTCATGATTCATGATTCAATTCATGATTCATGAATCAATTCAAAATTCATGATTCAATTCATGATTCATTTCATGATTCATGATTCATTTCATGATTCAATTCATGATTCAACTTATGATTTATAATTCATGATTCAATTCATGATTCAATTCATGATTCATGATTCATGATTCAATTCATGATTCAATTCATGATTCATGATTTGATTCATGATTCATCATTTATCATTCAATTAATGATTCATTACTCAATTCATGATTCAATTTATGATTCATGATTCCTGATTCAATTCATGATTCATGATTCAATTCATGATTCATGATTCCTTTCATGATTCATGTTTCAATTTATGATTCATGATTCAATTCAAGATTCATGATTCATGATTTAATTCATGATTCATGATTCAATTCATGATTCTTGATTCATTTCATGATTCATGATTCAATTTATGATTCAATTCATGATTCAACTTATGATTTATAATTCATGATTCAATTCATGATTCATGATTCATGATTCAATTCATGATTCATGATTCAATTCATGAATCATGATTTGATTCATGATTTATGTTTCAATTCATGATTCAATTCTTGATTCAATTCATAATTCATTTCATTATTCATGATTCAATTCATGATTCATGATTCAATTCTTGATTTATGATTCATGATTCATGATTCAATTCATGATACATGATTCAATTCATGATTCATAATTCAATTCATGATTCATGATTCATTTCATGATTCATTTCATGATTCATGATTCGATTTATGATTCATGATTCAATTCATGATGCATGATTCAATTCGTGATTCCTGATTCAATTCATAATTCATGATTCAATTCATGATTCATGATTCATTTCATGATTCATGATTCAATTCATGATTCGATTCATGATTTATGATTCAGTTCATGATTCTTGATTCATTTCATGATTCATGATTCAATTTATGATTCAATTCATGATTCAACTTATGATTTATAATTCATGATTCAATTCATGATTCAATTCATGATTCGTGATTCATGATTCAATTCATGATTCATTATTCAATTCATGAATCATGATTCGATTCATGATTTATGTTTCAATTCATGATTCAATTCTTGATTCAATTCATAATTCATTTCATGATTCATGATTCAATTCATAATTCATGATTCAATTCTTGATTTATGATTCATGATTTAATTCATGATACATGATTCAATTCATGATTCATGATTCATTTCATGATTCATGATTCAATTCATGATTCATTTCATGATTCATGATTTAATTCATGATTGAATTCATGATTCAATTTATGATTCATAATTCATGATTCAATTCATGATTCAATTCATGATTCATGATTCATGATTCAATTCATGATTCATGATTCAATTCATGATTCATGATTCAATGCATGATTCATTTCTTGATTTTCATAATTTAATTCATGATTCATGATTCAATTCATAATTCAATTCATGATTTATGATTCAATTCATGATTTATTTCATGATTCATGATTCGATTCATGATTCATGATTCAATTCATGATTTATGATTCAATTCATGATTCATGATTCATGATTCATGATTCATGATTCGATTTGTAATTCATGATTCAATTCATGATGCATGATTCAATTTGTGATTCATGATTTAATTCATGATTCATGATTCATTTCATGATTCATTTCATGATTCGTGATTCATGATTTAATTCATGATTCATGAGTCAATTTATGATTCATGATTCATTTCATGATTCATGATTTAATTCATGATTCAATTCATGATTCAATTTATGATTCATAATTCATGATTCAATTCATGATTCAATTCAAGATTCATGATTCAATTCATGATTCATGATTCAATGCATGATTCAATTCTTGATTCAATTCATAATTCAATTCATGATTCATGATTCAATTCATGATTCAATTCATGATTCATGATTCATGATACGATATATGATTCATGATTAAATTCATGATTCATAATTTATGATTCAATTCATGATTCATGATTCATGATTCAATTCATGATTCGATTCATGATTCATGATTCAATTCATGATTCATGATTTGATTCATGATTCATGATTCAATTTTTAATTCATGATTCGATTCATGATTCATGATTAAATATAAGATTCATGATTTATGATTCAATTCATGATCCATGATTTATTTTATGATTCAATTCATGGTTCATGAATCTTGATTCAATTCATGATTTATTTCATGATTCATGATTCGATTCATGATTCATGATTCATGATTCAATTCATGATTCAATTCATTATTTATTTCATGATTCATGAATCGATTCATGATTCATGATTCAAAATTCAATTCATGATTCAATTCAGGATTTATGATTCAATTCATGATTCATGATTCATTTCATGATTCATTTCATGATTCATGATTCGATTTATGATTCATGATTCAATTCATGATGCATGATTCAATTCGTGATTCATGATTCAATTCATGATTCATGATTCATTTCATGATTCATTTCATGATTCATGATTCGATTTATGATTCATGATTCAATTCATGATGCATGATTCAATTCGTGATTCCTGATTCAATTCATGATTCATGATTCAATTCATGATTCATGATTCATTTCATGATTAATGATTCAATTCATGATTCGATTCATGATTTATGATTCAATTCATGATTCTTGATTCATTTCATGATTCATGATTCAATTTATGATTCAATTCATGATTCAACTTATGATTTATAATTCATGATTCAATTCATGATTCAATTCATGATTCATGATTCATGATTCAATTCATGATTCATGATTCAATTCATGAATCATGATTCGATTCATGATTTATGTTTCAATTCATGATTCAATTCTTGATTCAATTCATAATTCATTCCATGATTCATGATTCAATTCCTGATTCATGATTCAATTCTTGATTTATGATTCATGATTCAATTCATGATACATGATTCAATTCATGATTCATGATTCATTTCATGATTCATGATTCAATTCATGATTCATTTCATGATTCATGATTTAATTCATGATTGAATTCATGATTCAATTTATGATTCATAATTCATGATTCAATTCATGATTCATGATTCATGATTCAATTCATGATTCATGATTCAATTCATGATTCATGATTCAATGCATGATTCATTTCTTGATTTTCATAATTCAATTCATGATTCATGATTCAATTCATGATTCAATTCATGATTTATGATTCAATTCATGATTTATTTCATGATTCATGATTCGATTCATGATTCATGATTCAATTCATGATTCAATTCATGATTTATGATTCAATTCATGATTCATGATTCATGATTCATGATTCATGATTCGATTTATAATTCATGATTCAATTCATGATGCATGATTCAATTTGTGATTCATGATTTAATTCATGATTCATGATTCATTGCATGATTCATTTCATGATTCATGATTCATGATTCAATTCATGATTCATGAGTCAATTTATGATTCATGATTCGTTTCATGATTCATGATTTAATTCATGATTCAATTCATGATTCATGATTCAATTCATGATTCAATTCATGATTCATGATTCAATTCATGATTCATGATTCAATGCATGATTCAATTCTTGATTCAATTCATAATTCAATTCATGATTCATGATTCAATTCATGATTCGATTCATGATTCATGATTCATGATATGATATATGATTCATGATTAAATTCATGATTCATAATTTATGATTCAATTCATGATTTATGATTCATGATTCAATTCATGATTGGATTCATGATTCATGATTCAATTCATGATTCATGATTTGATTCATGATTCATGATTCAATTTTTAATTCATGATTCGATTCATGATTCATGATTAAATTTAAGATTCATGATTTATGATTCAATTCATGATTCATGATTTCTTTTATGATTCAATTCATGGTTCATGAATCTTGATTCAATTCATGATTTATTTCATGATTCATGATTCGATTCATGATTTATGATTCATGATTCAATTCATGATTCAATTCATTATTTATTTCATGATTCATGATTCGATTCATGATTCATGATTCAAAATTCAATTCATGATTCAATTCAGTATTTATGATTCAATTCATGATTCATGATTCATTTCATGATTCATTTCATGATTCATGATTCGATTTATGATTCATGATTCAATTCATGATGCATGATTCAATTCGTGATTCATGATTCAATTCATGATTCATGATTCATTTCATGATTCATGATTCGATTTATGATTCATGATTCAATTTATGATGCATGATTCAATTCGTGATTCCTGATTCAATTCATGATTCATGATTCAATTCATGATTTATGATTCATTTCATGATTCATGATTCAATTCATGATTCGATTCATGATTTATGATTCAATTCATGATTCATGATTCATGATTCGAATTATGATTCATGATTAAATTCATGATTCATGATTTATTATTCAATTCATGATTCATGATTTATTTCATGATTCAATTCATGGTTCATGAATCTTGATTCAATTCATGATTTATTTCATGATTCATGATTCGATTCATGATTCATGATTCATGATTCATGATTTAATTCATGATTCATGATTCAATTCATGATTCATGATTCATTTCATGATTCATGATTTAATTCATGATTCATGATTCATGATTCAATAATGATTAATGATTCAATTCATGATTCATGATTCATTTTATGATTCATGATTCATGATTCAATTCATGATTCATGATTCAATTCATCATTCATGATTCAATTCATGATTCGATTCATGATTCATGATTTAATGCATGATTCAATACA
Organism: Mixophyes fleayi; assembly: GCF_038048845.1. Classification (NCBI taxonomy): domain Eukaryota; kingdom Metazoa; phylum Chordata; class Amphibia; order Anura; family Limnodynastidae; genus Mixophyes; species Mixophyes fleayi. Next base: position 119,603 of record NW_027445934.1, read on the forward strand.
TCATTCATGATTCATGATTTAATTCATGATTCAATACATGATTCATGATTCGATGCATGATTTTTAATTCAATTCATGATTCATGATTCATGATTTAATTCATGATTCGATTCATGATTCATGATTCAATTCATGATTCATGATTCATGATTCAATTCATTATTCATGATTCAATTCATGATTCATGATTGATGATTCAATTCATGATTCATGATTTATGATTAAATTCATGATTCGATTCATGATTCATAATTCGATATATTATTCATGATTCATGATTCAATTCATGATTCGATTCATGATTCATGATTTAATTCATGATTCGGTTCATGATTCATGATTCATTTAATCATTCATGATTCATGATTCAATACATGATTCATGATTCGATTCATGATTTATAATTCAATTCATGATTCATGATTCATGATTCAATTCATTATTCATGATTCAATTCATGATTCATAATTCATGATTCAATTCATGATTCATGATTTATGATTAAATTCATGATTCGATTCATGATTCATAATTCGATATATGATTCATGATTAAATTCATGATTCATGTTTTATGATTCAATTCATGATTCATGATTCATGATTCAATTCATGATTCATGATTCAATTCATGATTCGATTCATGATTCATGATTCATGATTCGATATATGATTCATGATTAAATTCATGATTCATGACTCATGATTCAATTCATGATTTATGATTCAATTCATGATTCATGATTCAATTCATCATTCATGATTCATGATTCAATTCATGATTAATGATTCAATTCATGATTCATGATTCATTTTATGATTCATGATTCATGATTCAATTCATCATTCATGATTCAATTCATCATTCATGATTCAATTCATGATTCGATTCATGATTTATGATTCAATTCATGATTCATGACTCATGATTCAATTCATGATTTATGATTCAATTCATGATTCATGATTCAATTCATCATTCATGATTCATGATTCAATTCATGATTAATGATTCAATTCATGATTCATGATTCATTTTATGATTCATGATTCATGATTCAATTCATCATACATGATTCAATTCATCATTCATGATTCAATTCATGATTCGATTCATGATTCATGATTCAATTCATGATTCATGACTCATGATTCAATTCATGATTCATGATTCAATTCATGATTCATGATTCAATTCATCATTCATGATTCATGATTCAATTCATGATTCAATACATGATTCATGATTCGATTCATGATTCATAATTCAATTCATGATTCATGATTCATGATTCAATTCATGATTCGATTCATGATTCATTATTCAATTCATGATTCATGATTCAATTCATTATTTATGATTCAATTCATGATTCATGATTCATGATTCAATTCATGATTCATGATTTATGATTAAATTCATGATTCGATTCATGATTCATAATTCGATATATAATTCATGATTAAATTCATGATTCATGTTTTATGATTCAATTCATGATTCATGATTCATGATTCAATTCATGATTCATGACTCATGATTCAATTCATGATTCATGATTCAATTCATGATTCATGATTCAATTCATCATTCATGATTCATGATTTATGATTAAATTCATGATTCAATTCATGATTCATAATTCGATATATGATTCATGATTAAATTCATGATTCATGTTTTATGATTCAATTCATGATTCAATTCATGATTAATGATTCAATTCATGATTCATGATTCATTTTATGATTCATGATTCTTGATTCAATTCATCATTCATGATTCAATTCATCATTCATGATTCAATTCATGATTCGATTCATGATTCATGATTCAATTCATGATTCATGACTCATGATTCAATACATGATTCATGATTCAATTCATGATTCATGATTCAATTCATCATTCATGATTCATGATTCAATTCATGATTCAATACATGATTCATGATTCATAATTCAATTAATGATTCATGATTCATGATTCAATTCATGATTCGATTCATGATTCATTATTCAATTCATGATTCATGATTCATGATTCAATTCATTATTCATGATTCAATTCATCATTCATGATTCATGATTCAATTCATGATTCATGATTTATGATTAAATTCATGATTCGATTCATGATTCATAATTCGATATATGATTCATGATTCATGATTCAATTCATGATTCGATTCATGATTCATGATTCAATTCATGATTCGATTCATGATTCATGATTCAATTCATCATTCATGATTCATGATTCAATTCATGATTCAATACATGATTCATGATTCGATTCATGATTCATAATTCAATTCATGATTCATGATTCATGATTCAATTCATGATTCGATTCATGATTCATGATTCAATTCATGATTCATGATTCATGATTCAATTCATTATTCATGATTCAATTCATGATTCATGATTCATGATTCAATTCATGATTCATGATTTATGATTAAATTCATGATTCGATTCATGATTCATAATTCGATATATGATTCATGATTAAATTCATGATTCATGTTTTATGATTCAATTCATGATTCATGATTCATGATTCAATTCATGATTCATGATTTATGATTTAATTCATGATTCGATTCATGATTCATAATTCGATATATGATTCAAGATTAAATTCATGATTCATGTTTTATGATTCAATTCATGATTCATGATTCATTATTCAATTCATGATTCATGATTCAATTCATGATTCATGATTCAATTCTTGATTCATGATTCGATTCATGATTCATGATTACATTTATGGTTCATGAATCTTGATTCAATTTATGATTTATTTCATGATTCATGATTCGATTCATGATTCATGATTTATGATTCAATTCATGATTCATGATTCAATTCATGATTCATGATTCGATTCATGATTCATGATTAAATTCATGATTCATGTTTTATGATTCAATTCATGATTCATGATTCAATTCTTGATTCATGATTCGATTCATGATTCATGATTACATTTATGGTTCATGAATCTTGATTCAATTTATGATTTATTTCATGATTCATGATTAAATTCATGATTCATGATTCATGATTCATGATTCATGATTCGATTTATAATTCATGATTCAATTCATGATGCATGATTCAATTTGTGATTCATGATTTAATTCATGATTCATAATTCATTTCATGATTCATTTCATGATTCATGATTCATGATTCAATTCATGATTCATGATTCAATTCATGATTCATGATTCATGATTCAATGCATGATTCATGATTCAATTCATGATTCATGATTCAATGCACGATTCAATTCTTGATTCAATTCATAATTCAATTCATGATTCATGATTCAATTCATGATTCAATTCATGATTTATGATTCAATTCATGATTTATTTCATGATTCATGATTCGATTCATGATTCATGATTCAATTCATGATTTATGATTCAATTCATGATTCATGATTCATGATTTAATTCATGATTCATGATTCATGATTCATGATTCGATTTATAATTCATGATTCAATTCATGATGCATGATTCAATTTGTGATTCATGATTTAATTCATGATTCATGATTCATTTCATGATTCATGATTCAATTCACGATTCATGAGTCAATTCATGATTCATGATTCATTTCATGATTCATGATTTAATTCATGATTCAATTCATGATTCAATTTATGATTCATAATTCATGAATCAATTCATGATTCAATTCATGATTCATGATTCATGATTCAATTCATGATTCATGATTCAATTCATGATTCATGATTCAATGCATGATTCAATACTTGATTCAATTCATAATTCAATTCATGATTCATGATTCAATTCATGATTCGATATATGATTCATGATTAAATTCATGATTCATAATTTATGATTCAATTCATGATTCATGATTCATGATTCAATTCATGATTCGATTCATGTTTCATGATTTAATTCATGATTCATGATTTGATTTATGATTCATGATTCAATTTTTAATTCATGATTCGATTCATGATTCATGATTAAATTTATGATTCATGATTTATGATTCAATTCATGATTCATGATTTATTTCATGATTCAATTCATGGTTCATGAATCTTGATTCAATTCATGATTTATTTCATGATTCATGATTCGATTCATGATTCATGATTCATGATTCAATTCATGATTCAATTCATTATTTATTTCATGATTCATGATTCGATTCATGATTCATGATTCAAAATTCAATTCATGATTCAATTCAGGATTTATGATTCAATTCATGATTCATGATTCATTTCATGATTCATTTAATGATTCATGATTCGATTTATGATTCATGATTCAATTCATGATGCATGATTCAATTCGTGATTCATGATTCAATTCATGATTCATGATTCATTTCATGATTCAATTCGTGATTCCTGATTCAATTCATGATTCATGATTCAATTCATGATTCATGATTCATTTTATGATTCATGATTTTATTCATGATTCGATTCATGATTCATGATTCATGATTCAATTCATGATTCATGATTCAATTCATGATTCATGATTCATGATTCAATGCATGATTCATGATTCAATTCATGATTCATGATTCAATGCACGATTCAATTCTTGATTCAATTCATAATTCAATTCATGATTCATGATTCAATTCATGATTTAATTCATGATTTATGATTCAATTCATGATTTATTTCATGATTCATGATTCGATTCATGATTCATGATTCAATTCATGATTCAATTCATGATTTATGATTCAATTCATGATTCATGATTCATGATTTAATTAATGATTCATGATTCATGATTCGATTTATAATTCATGATTCAATTCATGATGCATGATTCAATTTGTGATTCATGATTTAATTCATGATTCATGATTCATTTCATGATTCATGATTCAATTCACGATTCATGAGTCAATTCATGATTCATGATTCATTTCATGATTCATGATTTAATTCATGATTCAATTCATGATTCAATTTATGATTCATAATTCATGAATCAATTCATGATTCAATTCATGATTCATGATTCATGATTCAATTCATGATTCATGATTCAATTCATGATACATGATTCAATGCATGATTCAATTCTTGATTCAATTCATAATTCATTTCATGATTCATGATTCAATTCATGATTCGATATATGATTCATGATTAAATTCATGATTCATAATTTAAGATTCAATTCATGATTCATGATTCATGATTCAATTCATGATTCGATTCATGTTTCATGATTCAATTCATGATTCATGATTTGATTCATGATTCATGATTCAATTTTTAATTCATGATTCGATTCATGATTCATGATTAAATTTATGATTTATGATTCAATTCATGATTCATGATTTATTTCATGATTCAATTCATGGTTCATGAATCTTGATTCAATTCATGATTTATTTCATGATTCATGATTCGATTCATGATTCATGATTCATGATTCAATTCATGATTCAATTCATTATTTATTTCATGATTCATGATTCGATTCATGATTCATGATTCAAAATTCAATTCATGATTCAATTCAGGATTTATGATTCAATTCATGATTCATGATTCATTTCATGATTCATTTCATGATTCATGATTCGATTTATGATTCATGATTCAATTCATGATGCATGATTCAATTCGTGATTCATGATTCAATTCATGATTCATGATTCATTTCATGATTCAATTCATGATTCATGATTCGATTTATGATTCATGATTCAATTCATGATGCATGATTCAATTCGTGATTCCTGATTCATATCATGATTCATGATTCAATTCATGATTCATGATTCATTTTATGATTCATGATTTTATTCATGATTCGATTCATGATTTATGATTCAATTCATGATTCATGATTCGATTCATGATTCATGATTCAATTCATGATCCATGATTCGAATTATGATTCATGATTAAATTCATGATTCATGATTTATGATTCAATTCATGATTCATGATTTATTTCATGATTCAATTCATGGTTCATGAATCTTGATTCAATTTATGATTTATTTCATGATTCATGATTCGATTCATGATTCATGATTCATGATTCAATTCATGATTCAATTCATGATTTATTTCATAATTCATTATTCGATTCATGATTCAATTCATGATTCAATTCATGATTTATGATTCAATTCATGATGCATTATTCAATTCGTGATTCATGATTCAATTCATGATTCATGATTCATTTCATGATTCATTTCATGATTCATGATTCCTGATTCAATTCATGATTCATGATACAATACATGATTCATGATTCATTTCATGATTCATGATTCAATTCATGATTAAATTCATGATTCAATTTATGATTCATAATTCATGATTCAATTCATGATTCAATTTATGATTCATGATTCATGATTCAATTCATGATTCATGATTCATGATTCGATTTATGATTCATGATTCAATTCATGATTCATGATTCAATTCATGATTCGTGATTCATGATTCATGATTCAATTCATGATTCATGATTCGATTCATGATTCATGATTCATTATTCAATTCATGATTCATGATTCGATTTATGATTCATGATTCAATTCATGATTCATGATTCAATTCATGATTCATGATTCATTTCATGATTCATTTCATGATTCATGATTGAATTCAAAATTCATGATTCAATTCATGATTCATTTCATGATTCAACTTATGATTTATAATTCAGGATTCAATTCATGATTCAATTCATGATTCATAATTCATGATTCAATTCATGATTCATGATTCAATTCATGATTTGATTCATAATTCATCATTCATCATTCAATTCATGATTCATGATTCAATTCATGATTCAATTTATGATTCATGATTCCTGATTCAATTCATGATTCATGATTCAATTCATGATTCATGATTCATTTCATGATTCATGATTCAATTCATGATTCAATTCATGATTCAATTTATGATTCATGATTCAATTCAAGATTCATGGTTCATGATTCAATTCATGATTCATGATACAATTCATGATTCATGATTCATTTCATGATTCATGATTCAATTCATGATTCAATTCATTATTCAACTTATGATTTATAATTCATGATTCAATTCATGATTCAATTCATGATTCATGATTCATGATTCAATTCATGATTCATGATTCAATTCATGAATCATGATTCGATTCATGATTTGTGTTTCAATTCATGATTCAATTCTTGATTCAATTCATAATTCAATTCATGATTCGATTCATGATTCATGTTTGAATTCATGATTCAATTCATGATTCATTTCATGATTCATGATTCAATTCATGATTCATGATTCGATTCATGATTCATGATTCATGATTCAATTCATGATTCATGATTCGATTTATGATTCATGATTCAATTCATGATTCATGATTCAATTCATGATTCATGAATCAATTCAAAATTCATGATTCAATTCATGATTCATTTCATTAATCATGATTCATGATTCATTTCATGATTTATAATTCATGATTCAACTTATGATTTATAATTCATTATTCAATTCATGATTTAATTCATGATTCATGATTCATGATTCAATTCATGATTCATGATTCAATTCATGATTCATGATTTGATTTATGATTCATCATTTATCATTCAATTAATGATGCATTATTCAATTCATGATTCAATTTATGATTCATGATTTCTGATTCAATTCATGATTCATGATTCAATTCATGATTCATGATTCCTTTCATGATTCATGATTCAATTCATGATTCATGATTCAATTCAAGATTCATGATTCATGATTCAATTCATGATTCATGATTCAATTCATGATTCTTGATTCATTTCATGATTCATGATTCAATTTATGATTCAATTCATGATTCAACTTATGATTTATAATTCATGATTTAATTCATGATTCAATTCATGATTCATGATTCATGATTCAATTCATGATTCATGATGCAATTCATGAATCATGATTTGATTCATGATTTATGTTTCAATTCATGATTCAATTCTTGATTCAATTCATGATTCAATTCATGATTCATGATTCATGATTCAATTCATGATGCATGATTCAATTCGTGATTCTTGATTCAATTCATGATTCATGATTCAATTCATGATTCATGATTTATTTTATGATTCATGATTCAATTCATGATTTGATTCATGATTTATGACTCAATTCATGATTCATGATTCGATTCATGATTCATGATTCAATTCATGATTCATGATTCAAATTATGATTCATGATTAAATTCATGATTCATGATTTATGATTCAATTCATGATTCATGATTTATGATTCAATTCATGATTCATGATTTATTTCATGATTCAATTCATGGTTCATGAATCTTGATTCAATTCATGATTTATTTCATGATTCATTATTCGATTCATGATTCATGATTCAATTCTTGATTTATGTTTCATGATTTAATTCATGATTCATGATTCAATTCATGATTCATGATTCGATTCATGATTCATGATTCAATACATGATTCATGATTCAATTCTTGAATCATGATTAATGATTCGAATTATGATTCATGATTCAATTCATGATTCATGATTTATGATTCAATTCATGGTTCATGAATCTTTATTCAATTCATGATTTATTTCATGATTCATGATTCGATTCATGATTCATGATTCATGATTCAATTCATGATTCAATTCATGATTTATTTCATAATTCATGATTCGATTCATGATTCAATTTATGATTCAATTCATGATTTATGATTCAATTCATGATTCATGATTCATGATTTAATTCCTAATTCATGATTCATGATTCATGATTCGATTTATAATTCATGATTCAATTCATGATGCATGATTCAATTCGTGATTCATGATTCAATTCATGATTCATTTCATGATTCATTTCATGATTCATGATTCCTGATTCAATTGATGATTCATGATAGAATACATGATTCATGATTCATTTCATGATTCATGATTCAATTCATGATTCAATTCATGATTCAATTTATGATTCATAATTCATGATTCAATTCATGATTCAATTTATGATTCATGATTCATGATTCAATTCATGATTCATGATTCATGATTCGATTCATGATTCATGATTCAATTCATGATTCATGATTCAATTCCTGATTCGTGATTCATGATTCATGATTCAATTCATGATTCATGATTCGATTCATGATTCATGATTCATGATTCAATTCATGATTCATGATTCGATTTATGATTCATGATTCAATTCATGATTCATGATTCAATTCATGATTCATTTCATGATTCATTTCATGATTCATGATTGAATTCAAAATTCATGCTTCAATTCATGATTCATTTCATGATTCAACTTATGATTTATAATTCATGATTCAATTCATGATTCAATTCATGATTCATAATTCATGATTCAATTCATGATTCATGATTCAATTCATGATTCATGATTCGATTCATAATTCATCATTCATCATTCAATTCATGATTCATGATTCAATTCATGATTCAATTTATGATTCATGATTTCTGATTCAATTCATGATTCATGATTCAATTCATGAATCATGATTCATTTCATGATTCATGATTCAATTCATGATTCAATTCATGATTCAATTTATGATTCATGATTCAATTCAAGATTCATGGTTCATGATTCAATTCATGATTCATGATTCAATTCATGATTCATGATTCATTTCATGATTCATGATTCATTTCATGATTCATTTCATGATTCATTTCATGATTCATTTCATGATTCATGATTCGATTTATGATTCATGATTCAATTCATGATGCATGATTCAATTCGTGATTCATGATTCAATTCATGATTCATGATTCATTTCATGATTCATGATTCGATTCATGATTCATGATTCATTTCATGATTCATGATTCAATTCATGATTCGATTCATGATTTATGATTCATTTCATGATTCATGATTCAATTCATGATTCGATTCATGATTTATGATTCATTTCATGATTCATGATTCGATTCATGATTCATGATTCAATTCATGATTCATGATTCATGATTCAAATTATGATTCAGGATTAAATTCATGATTCATGATTTATGATTCAATTCATGATTCATGATTTATTTCATGATTCAATTCATGGTTCATGAATCTTAATTCAATTCATGATTTATTTCATAATTCATGATTCGATTCATGATTCATGATTCACGATTCAATTCATGATTCAATTCATGATTTATTGCATGATTCATGATTTGATTCATGATTCATGATTCAATTCTTGATTTATGATTCATGATTTAATTCATGATTCATGATTCAATTCATGATTCATGATTCGATTCATGATTCATGATTCAATTCATGATTCATGATTCAATTCTTGAATCATGATTCATGATTCGAATCATGATTCATGATTCGAATTATGATTCATGATTAAATTCATGATTCATGATTTATGATTCAATTCATGGTTCATGAATCTTTATTCAATTCATGATTTATTTCATGATTCATGATTCGATTCATGATTCATGATTCATGATTCAATTCATGATTCAATTCATGATTTATTTCATAATTCATGATTCGATTCATGATTTATGATTTAATTAATGATTCATGATTCATGATTTAATTCCTGATTCATGATTCATGATTCGATTTATAATTCATGATTCAATTCATGATGCATGATTCAATTCGTGATTCCTGATTCAATTCATGATTCATGATTCAATTCATGATTCATGATTCATTTCATGATTCATGATTCAATTCATGATTCGATTCATGATTTATGATTCATTTCATGATTCATGATTCAATTCATGATTCGATTCATGATTTATGATTCATTTCATGATTCATGATTCGATTCATGATTCATGATTCAATTCATGATTCATGATTCATGATTCAAATTATGATTCAGGAATAAATTCATGATTCATGATTTATGATTCAATTCATGATTCATGATTTATTTCATGATTCAATTCATGGTTCATGAATCTTAATTCAATTCATGATTTATTTCATAATTCATGATTCGATTCATGATTCATGATTCACGATTCAATTCATGATTCAATTCATGATTTATTGCATGATTCATGATTTGATTCATGATTCATGATTCAATTCTTGATTTATGATTCATGATTTAATTCATGATTCATGATTCAATTCATGATTCATGATTCGATTCATGATTCATGATTCAATTCATGATTCATGATTCAATTCTTGAATCATGATTCATGATTCGAATCATGATTCATGATTCAAATTATGATTCATGATTAAATTCATGATTCATGATTTATGATTCAATTCATGGTTCATGAATCTTTATTCAATTCATGATTTATTTCATGATTCATGATTCGATTCATGATTCATGATTCATGATTCAATTCATGATTCAATTCATGATTTATTTCATAATTCATGATTCGATTCATGATTTATGATTTAATTAATGATTCATGATTCATGATTTAATTCCTGATTCATGATTCATGATTCATGATTCGATTTATAATTCATGATTCAATTCATGATGCATGATTCAATTCGTGATTCATGATTCAATTCATGATTCATGATTTATTTCATGATTCATTTCATGATTCATGATTCCTGATTCAATTCATGATTCATGATTCAATACATGATTCATGATTCATTTCATGATTCAAGATTCAATTCATGATTCAATTTATGATTCATAATTCATGATTCAATTCATGATTCAATTTATGATTCATGATTCATGATTCAATTCATGATTCATGATTCATGATTCGATTCATGATTCATGATTCAATTCATGATTCATGATTCAATTCATGATTCGTGATTCATGATTCATGATTTGATTCATGATTCAGGATTCATGATTCACTTCATGATTCATGATTCGATTTATGATTCAGGATTCAATTCATGATTCATGATTCAATTCATGATTCATGATTCGATTCATAATTCATCATTCATGATTCAATTCATGATTCCTGATTCAATTCATGATTCATGATTCAATTCATGATTCATGATTCATTTCATGATTCATGATTCAATTCATGATTCAATTTATGATTCATGATTTAATTCAAGATTCATGGTTCATGATTCAATTCATGATTCATGATTCAATTCATGATTCATGATTCATTTCATGATTCATGATTCAATTCATGATTCAATTCATGATTCAACTTATGATTTATAATTCATGATTCAATTCATGATTCAATTCATGATTCATGATTCATGATTCAATTCATGATTCATGATTCAATTCATGAATCATGATTCGATTCATGATTTATGTTTCAATTCATGATTCAATTCTTGATTCAATTCATAATTCAATTCATGATTCATGATTCGATTCATGATTCATGTTTGAATTCATGATTCAATTCATGATTCATTTCATGATTCATGATTCAATTCATGATTCATGATTCGATTCATGATTCATGATTCGATTTATGATTCATGATTCAATTCATGATTCATGATTCAATTCATGATTCATGATTCAATTCAAAATTCATGATTCAATTCATGATTCATTTCTTGATTCATGATTCATGATTCAATTCATGATTCAATTCATGATTCAACTTATGATTTATAATTCATGATTCAATTCATGATTCATGATTTGATTCATGATTCATCATTTATCATTCAATTAATGATTCATGATTCAATTCATGATTCAATTTATGATTCATGATTCCTGATTCAATTCATGATTCATGATTCAATTCATGATTCAATTCATGATTTATGATTCAATTCATGATTCATGATTCATGATTTAATTCATGATTCATGATTCATGTTTCATGATTCGATTTATAATTCACGATTCAATTCATGATGCATGATTCAATTTGTGATTCATGATTTAATTCATGATTCATGATTCATGATTCATTTCATGATTCATGATTCATGATTCAATTCACGATTCATGAGTCAATTCATGATTCATGATTCATGATTTAATTCATGATTCAATTCATGATTTAATTTATGATTCATGATTCATGATTCAATTCATGATTCATGATTCAATTCATGATTCATGATTCAATTCATGATTCATGATTCAATGCATGATTCAATTCTTGATTCAATTCATGATTTAATTTATGATTCATGATTCATGATTCAATTCATGATTCATGATTCAATTCATGATTCATGATTCAATTCATGATTCATGATTCAATGCATGATTCAATTCTTGATTCAATTCATAATTCAATTCATGATTCATTATTCAATTCATGATTTGATTCATGATTCATGATTCATGATTTGATATATGATTCATGATTAAATTCATGATTCATAATTTATGATTCAATTCATGATTCATGATTCATGATTCAATTCATGATTCGATTCATGATTCATGATTCAATTCATGATTCATTTCTTGATTCATGATTCATGATTCAATTCATGATTCAATTCATGATTCAACTTATGATTTATAATTCATGATTCAATTCATGATTCATGATTTGATTCATGATTCATCATTTATCATTCAATTAATGATTCATGATTCAATTCATGATTCAATTTATGATTCATGATTCCTGATTCAATTCATGATTCATGATTCAATTCATGATTCAATTCATGATTTATGATTCAATTCATGATTCATGATTCATGATTTAATTCATGATTCATGATTCATGTTTCATGATTCGATTTATAATTCACGATTCAATTCATGATGCATGATTCAATTTGTGATTCATGATTTAATTCATGATTCATGATTCATGATTCATTTCATGATTCATGATTCATGATTCAATTCACGATTCATGAGTCAATTCATGATTCATGATTCATGATTTAATTCATGATTCAATTCATGATTTAATTTATGATTCATGATTCATGATTCAATTCATGATTCATGATTCAATTCATGATTCATGATTCAATTCATGATTCATGATTCAATGCATGATTCAATTCTTGATTCAATTCATGATTTAATTTATGATTCATGATTCATGATTCAATTCATGATTCATGATTCAATTCATGATTCATGATTCAATGCATGATTCAATTCTTGATTCAATTCATAATTCAATTCATGATTCATTATTCAATTCATGATTTGATTCATGATTCATGATTCATGATTTGATATATGATTCATGATTAAATTCATGATTCATAATTTATGATTCAATTCATGATTCATGATTCATGATTCAATTCATGATTCGATTCATGATTCATGATTCAATTCATGATTCATGATTTGATTCATGATTCATGATTCAATTTTTAATTCATGATTCGATTCATGATTCATGATTAAATTTATGATTCACGATTTATGATTCAATTCATTATTTATTTCATGATTCATTTCATGATTCAATTCATGGTTCATGAATCTTGATTTAATTCATTATTTATTTCATGATTCATGTTTCGATTCATGATTCATGATTCAATTCATGATTCAATTCATTATTTATTTCATGATTCATGATTCGATTCATGATTCATGATTCAAAATTCAATTCATGATTCAATTCGTGATTCATGATTCAATTCATGATTCATGATTCATTTCATGATTCATTTCATGATTCATGATTCGATTTATGATTCATGATTCAATTCATGATGCATGATTCAATTGGTGATTCCTGATTCAATTCATGATTCATGATTCAATTCATGATTCATGATTCATTTCATGATTCATGATTCAATTCATGATTCAATTCATGATGCATGATTCAATTGGTGATTCCTGATTCAATTCATGATTCATGATTCAATTCATGATTCATGATTCATTTCATGATTCATGATTCAATTCATGATTCAATTCATGATTTATGATTCAATTCATGATTCATGATTCGATTCATGATTCATGATTCAATTCATGATACATGATTCGAATTATGATTCATGATTAAATTCATGATTCATGATTTATGATTCAATTCATGATTCATGATTTATTTCATGATTCAATTCATGGTTCATGAATCTTGATTCAATTCATGATTTATTTCATGATTCATGATTCGATTCATGATTCATGATTCAATTCATGATTTATTTCATGATTCATGATTCGATTCATGATTCATGATTCAATTCTTGATTTATGATTCATGATTTAATTCATGATACATGATTCAATTCATGATTCATGATTCAATTCATGATTCATGATTCAATTCTTGAATCATGATTCATGATTCTAATTATGATTCATGATTAAATTCATGATTCATGATTTATGATTCAATTCATGGTTCATGAATCTTTATTCAATTCATGATTCGAATTATGATTCATGATTAAATTCATGATTCATGATTTATGATTCAATTCATGGTTCATGAATCTTTATTCAATTTATGATTTATTTCATGATTCATGATTCGATTCGTGATTCATGATTCATGATTCAATTCATGATTCAATTCATGATTTATTTCATAATTCATGATTCGATTCATGATTCAATTCATGATTCAATTCATGATTCATGATTTATTTTATGATTCATGATTCAATTCATGATTTGATTCATGATTTATGATTCAATTCATGATTCATGATTCGATTCATGATTCATGATTCAATTCATGATTCATGATTCGAATTATGATTCATGATTAAATTCATGATTCATGATTTATGATTCAATTCATGATTCATGATTTATTTCATGATTCAATTCATGGTTCATGAATCTTGATTCAATTCATGATTTATTTCATGATTCATTATTCGATTCATGATTCATGATTCAATTCTTGATTTATGATTCATGATTTAATTCATGATTCATGATTCAATACATGATTCATGATTCAATTCTTGAATCATGATTAATGATTCGAATTATGATTCATGATTCAATTCATGATTCATGATTTATGATTCAATTCATGGTTCATGAATCTTTATTCAATTCATGATTTATTTCATGATTCATGATTCGATTCATGATTCATGATTCATGATTCAATTCATGATTCAATTCATGATTTATTTCATAATTCATGATTCGATTCATGATTCAATTCATGATTCAATTCATGATTTATGATTCAATTCATGATTCATAATTCATGATTTAATTCCTAATTCATGATTCATGATTCATGATTCGATTTATAATTCATGATTCAATTCATGATGCATGATTCAATTCGTGATTCATGATTCAATTCATGATTCATGATTCATTTCATGATTCATTTCATGATTCATGATTCCTGATTCAATTGATGATTCATGATACAATACATGATTCATGATTCATTTCATGATTCATGATTCAATTCATGATTCAATTCATGATTCAATTTATGATTCATAATTCATGATTCAATTCATGATTCAATTTATGATTCATGATTCATGATTCAATTCATGATTCATGATTCATGATTCGATTCATGATTCATGATTCAATTCATGATTCATGATTCAATTCATGATTCGTGATTCATGATTCATGATTCAATTCATGATTCATGATTCGATTCATGATTCATGATTCATGATTCAATTCATGATTCATGATTCGATTTATGATTCATTATTCAATTCATGATTCATGATTCAATTCATGATTCATTTCATGAT
The DNA here is from genome assembly GCF_038048845.1 of Mixophyes fleayi. Taxonomy (NCBI): domain Eukaryota; kingdom Metazoa; phylum Chordata; class Amphibia; order Anura; family Limnodynastidae; genus Mixophyes; species Mixophyes fleayi. The sequence goes on from NW_027445934.1 coordinate 136,322, forward strand.
TCATTTCATGATTCATGATTGAATTCAAAATTCATGATTCAATTCATGATTCATTTCATGATTCAACTTATGATTTATAATTCATGATTCAATTCATGATTCAATTCATGATTCATAATTCATGATTCAATTCATGATTCATGATTCAATTCATGATTCATGATTCGATTCATAATTCATCATTCATCATTCAATTCATGATTCATGATTCAATTCATGATTCAATTTATGATTCATGATTTCTGATTCAATTCATGATTCATGATTCAATTCATGAATCATGATTCATTTCATGATTCATGATTCAATTCATGATTCAATTCATGATTCAATTTATGATTCATGATTCAATTCAAGATTCATGGTTCATGATTCAATTCATGATTCATGATTCAATTCATGATTCATGATTCATTTCATGATTCATGATTCATTTCATGATTCATTTCATGATTCATTTCATGATTCATTTCATGATTCATGATTCGATTTATGATTCATGATTCAATTCATGATGCATGATTCAATTCGTGATTCATGATTCAATTCATGATTCATGATTCATTTCATGATTCATTTCATGATTCATGATTCGATTTATGATTCATGATTTAATTCATGATGCATGATTCAATTCGTGATTCCTGATTCAATTCATGATTCATGATTCAATTCATGATTCATGATTCATTTCATGATTCATGATTCAATTCATGATTCGATTCATGATTTATGATTCAATTCATGATTCATGATTTATTTCATGATTCAATTCATGGTTCATGAATCTTAATTCAATTCATGATTTATTTCATAATTCATGATTCGATTCATGATTCATGATTCACGATTCAATTCATGATTCAATTCATGATTTATTGCATGATTCATGATTTGATTCATGATTCATGATTCAATTCTTGATTTATGATTCATGATTTAATTCATGATTCATGATTCAATTCATGATTCATGATTCGATTCATGATTCATGATTCAATTCATGATTCATGATTCAATTCTTGAATCATGATTCATGATTCATGATTCGAATTATGATTCATGATTAAATTCATGATTCATGATTTATGATTCAATTCATGGTTCATGAATCTTTATTCAATTCATGATTTATTTCATGATTCATGATTCGATTCATGATTCATGATTCATGATTCAATTCATGATTCAATTCATGATTTATTTCATAATTCATGATTCGATTCATGATTTATGATTTAATTAATGATTCATGATTCATGATTTAATTCCTGATTCATGATTCATGATTCGATTTATAATTCATGATTCAATTTATGATGCATGATTCAATTCGTGATTCCTGATTCAATTCATGATTCATGATTCAATTCATGAGTCATGATTCATTTCATGATTCATGATTCAATTCATGATTCGATTCATGATTTATGATTCATTTCATGATTCATGATTCAATTCATGATTCGATTCATGATTTATGATTCATTTCATGATTCATGATTCGATTCATGATTCATGATTCAATTCATGATTCATGATTCATGATTCAAATTATGATTCAGGATTAAATTCATGATTCATGATTTATGATTCAATTCATGATTCATGATTTATTTCATGATTCAATTCATGGTTCATGAATCTTAATTCAATTCATGATTTATTTCATAATTCATGATTCGATTCATGATTCATGATTCACGATTCAATTCATGATTCAATTCTTGATTTATGATTCATGATTTAATTCATGATTCATGATTCAATTCATGATTCATGATTCGATTCATGATTCATGATTCAATTCATGATTCATGATTCAATTCTTGAATCATGATTCATGATTCGAATCATGATTCATGATTCAAATTATGATTCATGATTAAATTCATGATTCATGATTTATAATTCAATTCATGGTTCATGAATCTTTATTCAATTCATGATTTATTTCATGATTCATGATTCGATTCATGATTCATGATTCATGATTCAATTCATGATTCAATTCATGATTTATTTCATAATTCATGATTCGATTCATGATTTATGATTTAATTAATGATTCATGATTCATGATTTAATTCCTGATTCATGATTCATGATTCATGATTCGATTTATAATTCATGATTCAATTCATGATGCATGATTCAATTCGTGATTCATGATTCAATTCATGATTCATGATTTATTTCATGATTCATTTCATGATTCATGATTCCTGATTCAATTCATGATTCATGATTCAATACATGATTCATGATTCATTTCATGATTCAAGATTCAATTCATGATTCAATTTATGATTCATAATTCATGATTCAATTCATGATTCAATTTATGATTCATGATTCATGATTCAATTCATGATTCATGATTCATGATTCGATTCATGATTCATGATTCAATTCATGATTCATGATTCAATTCATGATTCGTGATTCATGATTCATGATTTGATTCATGATTCATGATTCATGATTCACTTCATGATTCATGATTCGATTTATGATTCAGGATTCAATTCATGATTCATGATTCAATTCATGATTTATGATTCATTTCATGATTCATGATTGAATTCAAAATTCATGATTCAATTCATGATTCATGATTCAATTCATGATTCATGATTCAATTCATGATTCATGATTCGATTCATAATTCATCATTCATGATTCAATTCATGATTCCTGATTCAATTCATGATTCATGAATCAATTCATGATTCATGATTCATTTCATGATTCATGATTCAATTCATGATTCAATTTATGATTCATGATTTAATTCAAGATTCATGGTTCATGATTCAATTCATGATTCATGATTCAATTCATGATTCATGATTCATTTCATGATTCATGATTCAATTCATGATTCAATTCATGATTCAACTTATGAATTATAATTCATGATTCAATTCATGATTCATGATTCATGATTCAATTCATGATTCATGATTCAATTCATGAATCATGATTCGATTCATGATTTATGTTTCAATTCATGATTCAATTCTTGATTCAATTCATAATTCAATTCATGATTCATGATTCGATTCATGATTCATGTTTGAATTCATGATTCAATTCATGATTCATTTCATGATTCATGATTCAATTCATGATTCATGATTCGATTCATGATTCATGATTCATGATTCAATTCATGATTCATGATTCGATTTATGATTCATGATTCATGATTCAATTCATGATTCATGATTCAATTCAAAATTCATGATTCAATTCATGATTCATTTCTTGATTCATGATTCATGATTCAATTCATGATTCAATTCATGATTCAACTTATGATTTATAATTCATGATTCAATTCATGATTCATGATTAATGATTCAATTCATGATTCACGATTCAATTCATGATTCATGATTTGATTCATGATTCATCATTTATCATTCAATTAATGATTCATGATTCAATTCATGATTCAATTTATGATTCATGATTCCTGATTCAATTCATGATTCATGATTCAATTCATGATTCAATTCATGATTTATGATTCAATTCATGATTCATGATTCATGATTTAATTCATGATTCATGATTCATGTTTCATGATTCGATTTATAATTCACGATTCAATTCATGATGCATGATTCAATTTGTGATTCATGATTTAATTCATGATTCATGATTCATGATTCATTTCATGATTCATGATTCATGATTCAATTCACGATTCATGAGTCAATTCATGATTCATGATTCATGATTTAATTCATGATTCAATTCATGATTTAATTTATGATTCATGATTCATGATTCAATTCATGATTCATGATTCAATTCATGATTCATGATTCAATTCATGATTCATGATTCAATGCATGATTCAATTCTTGATTCAATTCATAATTCAATTCATGATTCATTATTCAATTCATGATTTGATTCATGATTCATGATTCATGATTAAATTCATGATTCATAATTTATGATTCAATTCATGATTCATGATTCATGATTCAATTCATGATTCGATTCATGATTCATGATTCAATTCATGATTCATGATTTGATTCATGATTCATGATTCAATTTTTAATTCATGATTCGATTCATGATTCATGATTAAATTTATGATTCATGATTTATGATTCAATTCATTATTTATTTCATGATTCATTTCATGATTCAATTCATGGTTCATGAATCTTGATTTAATTCATTATTTATTTCATGATTCATGTTTCGATTCATGATTCATGATTCAATTCATGATTCAATTCATTATTTATTTCATGATTCATGATTCGATTCATGATTCATGATTCAAAATTCAATTCATGATTCAATTCGTGATTCATGATTCAATTCATGATTCATGATTCATTTCAAGATTCATTTCATGATTCATGATTCGATTTATGATTCATGATTCAATTCATGATGCATGATTCAATTCGTGATTCCTGATTCAATTCATGATTCATGATTCATTTCATGATTCATGATTCATTTCATGATTCATGATTCAATTCATGATTCAATTCATGATTTATGATTCAATTCATGATTCATGATTCGATTCATGATTCATGATACATGATTCGAATTATGATTCATGATTAAATTCATGATTCATGATTTATGATTCAATTCATGATTCATGATTTATTTCATGATTCAATTCATGGTTCAGTGAATCTTGATTCAATTCATGATTTATTTCATGATTCATGATTCGATTCATGATTCATGATTCAATTCATGATTTATTTTCATGATTCATGATTCGATTCATGATTCATGATTCAATTCTTGATTTATTGATTCATGATTTAATTCATGATACATGATTCAATTCATGATTCATGATTCAATTCATGATTCATGATTCAATTCTTGAATCATGATTCATGATTCGAATTATGATTCATGATTAAATTCATGATTCATGATTTATGATTCAATTCATGGTTCATGAATCTTTATTCAATTCATGATTTATTTCATGATTCATGATTCGATTCATGATTCATGATTCATGATTCAATTCATGATTCAATTCATGATTTATTTCATAATTCATGATTCGATTCATGATTCAATTCATGATTCAATTCATGATTTATGATTCAATTCATGATTCATGATTCATGATTCAATTCCTGATTCATGATTCATGAATTATGATTCGATTTATAATTCATGATTCAATTCATTATGCATGATTCAATTCGTGATTCATGATTCAATTCATGATTCATGATTCATTTCATGATTCATGATTCCTGATTCAATTCATGATTCATGATACAATACATGATTCATGATTCATTTCATGATTCATGATTCAATTCATTATTCAATTCATGATTCAATTTATGATTCATAATTCATGATTCAATTCATGATTCAATTTATGATTCATGATTCATGATTCAATTCATGATTCATGATTCATGATTCAATTCATGATTCATGATTCGATTTATGATTCATGATTCAATTCATGATTCGTGATTCATGATTCATGATTCAATTCAGGATTCATGATTCGATTCATGATTCATGATTCATGATTCAATTCATGATTCATGATTCAATTTATGATTCATGATTCAATTCATGATTCATGATTCATTTCATGATTAAACTTATGATTTTTAATTCATGATTCAATTCATGATCCATAATTCATGATTCAATTCATGATTCATGATTCAATTCCTGATTCATGATTCATGAATTATGATTCGATTTATAATTCATGATTCAATTCATGATGCATGATTCAATTCGTGATTCATGATTCAATTCATGATTCATGATTCATTTCATGATTCATTTCATGATTCATGATTCCTGATTCAATTCATGATTCATAATACAATACATGATTCATGATTTATTTCATGATTCATGATTCAATTCATGATTCAATTCATGATTCAATTTATGATTCATGATTCATGATTCAATTCATGATTCAATTTATGATTCATGATTCCTGATTCAATTCATGATTCATTATTCAATTCATGATTCATTTCATGATTCATGATTCAATTCATGATTCAATTCATGATTCAATTTATGATTCATGATTCAATTCAAGATTCATGGTTCATGATTCAATTCATGATTCATGATTCAATTCATGATTCATGATTCATTTCATGATTCATGATTCAATTCATGATTCAATTCATGATTCAACTTATGATTTATAATTCATGATTCAATTCATGATTCAATTCATGATTCATGATTCATGATTCAATTCATGATTCATGATTCAATTCATGAATCATGATTCGATTCATGATTTATGTTTCAATTCATGATTCAATTCTTGATTCAATTCATAATTTAATTCATGATTCATGATTCGATTCATGATTCATGTTTGAATTTATGATTCAATTCATGATTCATTTCATGATTTATGATTCAATTCATGATTCATGATTCAATTCAAAATTCATGATTCATGATTCAATTCATGATTCATGATTCAATTCATGAATCATGATTCGATTCATGATTTATGTTTCAATTTATGATTCAATTCTTGATTCAATTCATAATTCAATTCATGATTCATGATTCGATTCATGATTCATGTTTGAATTCATGATTCAATTCATGATTCATTTCATGATTCATGATTCAATTCATGATTCATGATTCGATTTATGATTCATGATTCAATACATGATTCATGATTTGATTCATCATTCATCATTCATCATTCAATTAATGATTCATGATTCAATTCATGATTCAATTTATGATTCATGATTCCTGATTTAATTCATGATTCAATTCATGATTCATGATTCCTTTCATGATTCATGATCCAATTCATGATTCAAATTATCATTCAATTTATGATTCATGATTCAATTCAAGATTCATGATTCATGATTCAATTCATGATTCTTGATTCATTTCATGATTCATGATTCAATTCATGATTCAATTCATGATTCAACTTATGATTTATAATTCATGATTCAATTCATGATTCAATTCATGATTCAATTCATGATTCAATTCATGATTCATGATTCATGATTCAATTCATGATTCATGATTCAATTCATGAATCATGATTCGATTCATGATTTATGTTTCAATTCATGATTCAATTCTTGATTCAATTCATAATTCATTTCATGATTCATGATTCAATTCATGATTCATGATTCAATTCTTGATTTATGATTCATGATTCATGATTCAATTCATGATACATGATTCAATTCATGATTCATGATTCATTTCATGATTCATGATTCAATTCATGATTCGATTCATGATTCATGAGTCAATTCATAAATTCATGATTCGATTCATGATTCATGATTCAATTCTTGATTCATGATTCATGATTTGAATTATGATTCATGATTAAATTCATGATTCATGATTTATGATTCAATTCATGATTCATGATTTATAATTCATGATTCAATTCATGATGCATGATTCAATTCATGATTCATGATTCATGATTCAATTCATGATTCATGATTCATGATTCGATTCATGATTCATGATTCAATTCATGATTCATGATTCAATTCATGATTCGTGATTCATGATTCATGATTTGATTCATGATTCAGGATTCATGATTCACTTCATGATTCATGATTCGATTTATGATTCAGGATTCAATTCATGATTCATGATTCAATTCATGATTCATGATTCGATTCATAATTCATCATTCATGATTCAATTCATGATTCCTGATTCAATTCATGATTCATGATTCAATTCATGATTCATGATTCATTTCATGATTCATGATTCAATTCATGATTCAATTTATGATTCATGATTTAATTCAAGATTCATGGTTCATGATTCAATTCATGATTCATGATTCAATTCATGATTCATGATTCATTTCATGATTCATGATTCAATTCATGATTCAACTTATGATATATAATTCATGATTCAATTCATGATTCAATTCATGATTCATGATTCATGATTCAATTCATGATTCATGATTCAATTCATGAATCATGATTCGATTCATGATTTATGTTTCAATTCATGATTCAATTCTTGATTCAATTCATAATTCAATTCATGATTCATGATTCGATTCATGATTCATGTTTGAATTCATGATTCAATTCATGATTCATTTCATGATTCATGATTCAATTCATGATTCATGATTCGATTCATGATTCATGATTCATGATTCAATTCATGATTCATGATTCGATTTATGATTCATGATTCAATTCATGATTCATGATTCAATTCTTGATTCATGATTCAATTCAAAATTCATGATTCAATTCATGATTCATTTCTTGATTCATGATTCAATTCATGATTCAATTCATGATTCAACTTATGATTTATAATTCATGATTCAATTCATGATTCATGATTAATGATTCAATTCATTATTCATGATTCAATTCATGATTCATGATTTGATTCATGATTCATCATTTATCATTCAATTAATGATTCATGATTCAATTCATGATTCAATTTATGATTCATGATTCCTGATTCAATTCATGATTCATGATTCAATTCATGATTCAATTCATGATTTATGATTCAATTCATGATTCATGATTTAATTCATGATTCATGATTCATGTTTCATGATTCGATTTATAATTCACGATTCAATTCATGATGCATGATTCAATTTGTGATTCATGATTTAATTCATGATTCATGATTCATGATTCATTTCATGATTCATGATTCATGATTCAATTCACGATTCATGAGTCAATTCATGATTCATGATTCATGATTTAATTCATGATTCAATTCATGATTTAATTTATGATTCATGATTCATGATTCAATTCATGATTCATGATTCAATTCATGATTCATGATTCAATTCATGATTCATGATTCAATGCATGATTCAATTCTTGATTCAATTCATAATTCAATTCATGATTCATTATTCAATTCATGATTTGATTCATGATTCATGATTCATGATTTGATATATGATTCATGATTAAATTCATGATTCATAATTTATGATTCAATTCATGATTCATGATTCATGATTCAATTCAAGATTCGATTCATGATTCATGATTCAATTCATGATTCATGATTTGATTCATGATTCATGATTCAATTTTTAATTCATGATTCGATTCATGATTCATGATTAAATTTATGATTCACGATTTATGATTCAATTCATTATTTATTTCATGATTCATTTCATGATTCAATTCATTGTTCATGAATCTTGATTTAATTCATTATTTATTTCATGATTCATGTTTCGATTCATGATTCATGATTCAATTCATGATTCAATTCATTATTTATTTCATGATTCATGATTCGATTCATGATTCATGATTCAAAATTCAATTCATGATTCAATTCGTGATTCATGATTCAATTCATGATTCATGATTCATTTCATGATTCATTTCATGATTCATGATTCGATTTATGATTCATGATTCAATTCATGATGCATGATTCAATTCGTGATTCCTGATTCAATTCATGATTCATGATTCAATTCATGGTTCATGATTCATTTCATGATTCATGATTCAATTCATGATTCAATTCATGATTTATGATTCAATTCATGATTCATGATTCGATTCATGATTCATGATTCAATTCATGATACATGATTCGAATTATGATTCATGATTAAATTCATGATTCATGATTTATGATTCAATTCATGATTCATGATTTATTTCATGATTCAATTCATGGTTCATGAATCTTGATTCAATTCATGATTTATTTCATGATTCATGATTCGATTCATGATTCATGATTCAATTCATGATTTATTTCATGATTCATGATTCGATTCATGATTCATGATTCAATTCTTGATTTATGATTCATGATTTAATTCATGATACATGATTCAATTCATGATTCATGATTCAATTCATGATTCATGATTCAATTCTTGAATCATGATTCATGATTCGAATTATGATTCATGATTAAATTCATGATTCATGATTTATGATTCAATTCATGGTTCATGAATCTTTATTCAATTCATGATTCGAATTATGATTCATGATTAAATTCATGATTCATGATTTATGATTCAATTCATGGTTCATGAATCTTTATTCAATTCATGATTTATTTCATGATTCATGATTCGATTCATGATTCATGATTCATGATTCAATTCATGATTCAATTCATGATTTATTTCATAATTCATGATTCGATTCATGATTCAATTCTTGATTCAATTCATGATTCATGATTTATTTTATGATTCATGATTCAATTCATGATTTGATTCATGATTTATGATTCAATTCATGATTCATGATTCGATTCATGATTCATGATTCAATTCATGATTCATGATTCGAATTATGATTCATGATTAAATTCATGATTCATGATTTATGATTCAATTCATGATTCATGATTTATTTCATGATTCAATTCATGGTTCATGAATCTTGATTCAATTCATGATTTATTTCATGATTCATTATTCGATTCATGATTCATGATTCAATTCTTGATTTATGATTCATGATTTAATTCATGATTCATGATTCAATACATGATTCATGATTCAATTCTTGAATCATGATTAATGATTCGAATTATGATTCATGATTCAATTCATGATTCATGATTTATGATTCAATTCATGGTTCATGAATCTTTATTCAATTCATGATTTATTTCATGATTCATGATTCGATTCATGATTCATGATTCATGATTCAATTCATGATTCAATTCATGATTTATTTCATAATTCATGATTCGATTCATGATTCAATTCATGATTCAATTCATGATTTATGATTCAATTCATGATTCATAATTCATGATTTAATTCCTAATTCATGATTCATGATTCATGATTCGATTTATAATTCATGATTCAATTCATGATGCATGATTCAATTCGTGATTCATGATTCAATTCATGATTCATGATTCATTTCATGATTCATTTCATGATTCATGATTCCTGATTCAATTGATGATTCATGATACAATACATGATTCATGATTCATTTCATGATTCATGATTCAATTCATGATTCAATTCATGATTCAATTTATGATTCATAATTCATGATTCAATTCATGATTCAATTTATGATTCATGATTCATGATTCAATTCTTGATTCATGATTCGATTCATGATTCATGATTCAATTCATGATTCATGATTCAATTCATGATTCGTGATTCATGATTCATGATTCAATTCATGATTCATGATTCAATTCATGATTCATGATTCATGATTCAATTCATGATTCATGATTCGATTTATGATTCATTATTCAATTCATGATTCATGATTCAATTCATGATTCATTTCATGATTCATTTCATGATTCATGATTGAATTCAAAATTCATGATTCAATTCATGATTCATTTCATGATTCAACTTATGATTTATAATTCATGATTCAATTCATGATTCAATTCATGATTCATAATTCATGATTCAATTCATGATTCATGATTCAATTCATGATTCATGATTCGATTCATAATTCATCATTCATCATTCAATTCATGATTCATGATTCAATTCATGATTCAATTTATGATTCATGATTTCTGATTCAATTCATGATTCATGATTCAATTCATGAATCATGATTCATTTCATGATTCATAATTCAATTCATGATTCAATTCATGATTCAATTTATGATTCATGATTCAATTCAAGATTCATGGTTCATGATTCAATTCATGATTCATGATTCAATTCATGATTCATGATTCATTTCATGATTCATGATTCATTTCATGATTCATTTCATGATTCATTTCATGATTCATGATTCGATTTATGATTCATGATTCAATTCATGATGCATGATTCAATTCGTGATTCATGATTCAATTCATGATTCATGATTCATTTCATGATTCATTTCATGATTCATGATTCGATTTATGATTCATGATATAATTCATGATGCATGATTCAATTCGTGATTCCTGATTCAATTCATGATTCATGATTCAATTCATGATTCATGATTCATTTCATGATTCATGATTCAATTTATGATTCGATTCATGATTTATGATTCATTTCATGATTCATGATTCAATTCATGATTCGATTCATGATTTATGATTCATTTCATGATTCATGATTCGATTCATGATTCATGATTCAATTCATGATTCATGATTCATGATTCAAATTATGATTCAGGATTAAATTCATGATTCATGATTTATGATTCAATTCATGATTCATGATTTATTTCATGATTCAATTCATGGTTCATGAATCTTAATTCAATTCATGATTTATTTCATAATTCATGATTCGATTCATGATTCATGATTCACGATTCAATTCATGATTCAATTCATGATTTATTGCATGATTCATGATTTGATTCATGATTCATGATTCAATTCTTGATTTATGATTCATGATTTAATTCATGATTCATGATTCAATTCATGATTCATGATTCGATTCATGATTCATGATTCAATTCATGATTCATGATTCAATTCTTGAATCATGATTCATGATTCATGATTCGAATTATGATTCATGATTAAATTCATGATTCATGATTTATGATTCAATTCATGGTTCATGAATCTTTATTCAATTCATGATTTATTTCATGATTCATGATTCGATTCATGATTCATGATTCATGATTTAATTCATGATTCAATTCATGATTTATTTCATAATTCATGATTCGATTCATGATTTATGATTTAATTAATAATTCATGATTCATGATTTAATTCCTGATTCATGATTCATGATTCGATTTATAATTCATGATTCAATTCATGATGCATGATTCAATTCGTGATTCCTGATTCAATTCATGATTCATGATTCAATTCATGATTCATGATTCATTTCATGATTCATGATTCAATTCATGATTCGATTGATGATTTATGATTCATTTCATGATTCATGATTCAATTCATGATTCGATTCATGATTTATGATTCATTTCATGATTCATGATTCGATTCATGATTCATGATTCAATTCATGATTCATGATTCATGATTCAAATTATGATTCAGGATTAAATTCATGATTCATGATTTATTATTCAATTCATGATTCATGATTTATTTCATGATTCAATTCATGGTTCATGAATCTTAATTCAATTCATGATTTATTTCATAATTCATGATTCGATTCATGATTCATGATTCACGATTCAATTCATGATTCAATTCATGATTTATTGCATGATTCATGATTTGATTCATGATTCATGATTCAATTCTTGATTTATGATTCATGATTTAATTCATGATTCATGATTCAATTCATGATTCATGATTCGATTCATGATTCATGATTCAATTCATGATTCATGATTCAATTCTTGAATCATGATTCATGATTCGAATCATGATTCATGATTCAAATTATGATTCATGATTAAATTCATGATTCATGATTTATGATTCAATTCATGGTTCATGAATCTTTATTCAATTCATGATTTATTTCATGATTCATGATTCGATTCATGATTCATGATTCATGATTTAATTCCTGATTCATGATTCATGATTCATGATTCGATTTATAATTCATGATTCAATTCATGATGCATGATTCAATTCGTGATTCATGATTCAATTCATGATTCATGATTTATTTCATGATTCATTTCATGATTCATGATTCCTGATTCAATTCATGATTCATGATTCAATACATGATTCATGATTCATTTCATGATTCAAGATTCAATTCATGATTCAATTTATGATTCATAATTCATGATTCAATTCATGATTCAATTTATGATTCATGATTCATGATTCAATTCATGATTCATGATTCATGATTCGATTCATGATTCATGATTCAATTCATGATTCATGATTCAATTCATGATTCGTGATTCATGATTCATGATTTGATTCATGATTCATGATTCATGATTCACTTCATGATTCATGATTCGATTTATGATTCAGGATTCAATTCATGATTCATGATTAAATTCATGATTCATGATTCATTTCATGATTCATGATTGAATTCAAAATTCATGATTCAATTCATGATTCATGATTCAATTCATGATTCATGATTCAATTCATGATTCATGATTCGATTCATAATTCATCATTCATGATTCAATTCATGATTCCTGATTCAATTCATGATTCATGAATCAATTCATGATTCATGATTCATTTCATGATTCATGATTCAATTCATGATTCAATTTATGATTCATGATTTAATTCAAGATTCATGGTTTCATGATTCATGATTCAATTCATGATTCATGATTCATTTCATGATTCATGATTCAATTCATGATTCAATTCATGATACAACTTATGATTTATAATTCATGATTCAATTCATGATTCAATTCATGATTCATGATTCATGATTCAATTCATGATTTATGATTCAATTCATGAATCATGATTCGATTCATGATTTATGTTTCAATTCATGATTCAATTCTTGATTCAATTCATAATTCAATTCATGATTCATGATTCGATTCATGATTCATGTTTGAATTCATGATTCAATTCATGATTCATTTCATGATTCATGATTCAATTCATGATTCATGATTCGATTCAGATTCATGATTCATGATTCAATTCATGATTCATGATTCGATTTATGATTCATGATTCAATTCATGATTCATGATTCAATTCATGATTCATGATTCAATTCAAAATTCATGATTCAATTCATGATTCATTTCTTGATTCATGATTCATGATTCAATTCATGATTCAATTCATGATTCATGATTCAATTCATGATTCATGATTTGATTCATGATTCATGATTCAATTTTTAATTCATGATTCGATTCATGATTCATGATTAAATTTATGATTCATGATTTATGATTTAATTCATTATTTATTTCATGATTCATGTTTCGATTCATGATTCATGATTCAATTCATGATTCAATTCATTATTTATTTCATGATTCATGATTCGATTCATGATTCATGATTCAAAATTCAATTCATGATTCAATTCGTGATTCATGATTCAATTCATGATTCATGATTCATTTCATGATTCATTTCATGATTCATGATTCGATTTATGATTCATGATTCAATTCATGATGCATGATTCAATTCGTGATTCCTGATTCAATTCATGATTCATGATTCAATTCATGATTCATGATTCATTTCATGATTCATGATTCAATTCATGATTCAATTCATGATTTATGATTCAATTCATGATTCATGATTCGATTCATGATTCATGATTCAATTCATGATACATGATTCGAATTATGATTCATGATTAAATTCATGATTCATGATTTATGATTCAATTCATGATTCATGATTTATTTCATGATTCAATTCATGGTTCATGAATCTTGATTCAATTCATGATTTATTTCATGATTCATGATTCGATTCATGATTCATGATTCAATTCATGATTTATTTCATGATTCATGATTCGATTCATGATTCATGATTCAATTCTTGATTTATGATTCATGATTTAATTCATGATACATGATTCAATTCATGATTCATGATTCAATTCATGATTCATGATTCAATTCTTGAATCATGATTCATGATTCGAATTATGATTCATGATTCAATTCATGGTTCATGAATCTTTATTCAATTCATGATTTATTTCATGATTCATGATTCGATTCATGATTCATGATTCATGATTCAATTCATGATTCAATTCATGATTTATTTCATAATTCATGATTCGATTCATGATTCAATTCATGATTCAATTCATGATTTATGATTCAATTCATGATTCATGATTCATGATTCAATTCCTGATTCATGATTCATGAATTATGATTCGATTTATAATTCATGATTCAATTCATTATGCATGATTCAATTCGTGATTCATGATTCAATTCATGATTCATGATTCATTTCATGATTCATGATTCCTGATTCAATTCATGATTCATGATACAATACATGATTCATGATTCATTTCATGATTCATGATTCAATTCATTATTCAATTCATGATTCAATTTATGATTCATAATTCATGATTCAATTCATGATTCAATTTATGATTCATGATTCATGATTCAATTCATGATTCATGATTCATGATTCAATTCATGATTCATGATTCGATTTATGATTCATGATTCAATCTTGATTCGTGATTCATGATTCATGATTCAATTCAGGATTCATGTTTCGATTCATGATTCATGATTCATGATTCAATTCATGATTCATGATTCAATTTATGATTCATGATTCAATTCATGATTCATGATTCAATTCATGATTCATGATTCATTTCATGATTAAACTTATGATTTTTAATTCATGATTCAATTCATGATTCATAATTCATGATTCAATTCATGATTCATGATTCAATTCCTGATTCATGATTCATGAATTATGATTCGATTTATAATTCATGATTCAATTCATGATGCATTATTCAATTCGTGATTCATGATTCAATTCATGATTCATTTCATGATTCATGATTCCTGATTCAATTCATGATTCATAATACAATACATGATTCATGATTTATTTCATGATTCATGATTCAATTCATGATTCAATTCATGATTCAATTTATGATTCATGATTCATGATTCAATTCATGATTCAATTTATGATTCATGATTCCTGATTCAATTCATGATTCATTATTCAATTCATGATTCATTTCATGATTCATGATTCAATTCATGATTCAATTCATGATTCAATTTATGATTCATGATTCAATTCAAGATTCATGGTTTATGATTCAATTCATGATTCATGATTCAATTCATGATTCATGATTCATTTCATGATTCATGATTCAATTCATGATTCAATTCATGATTCAACTTATGATTTATAATTCATGATTCAATTCATGATTCAATTCATGATTCATGATTCATGATTCAATTCATGATTCATGATTCAATTCATGAATCATGATTCGATTCATGATTTATGTTTCAATTCATGATTCAATTCTTGATTCAATTCATAATTCAATTCATGATTCATGATTCGATTCATGATTCATGTTTGAATTTATGATTCAATTCATGATTCATTTCATGATTTATGATTCAATTCATGATTCATGATTCAATTCAAAATTCATGATTCATGATTCAATTCATGATTCATGATTCAATTCATGATTTATGTTTCAATTTATGATTCAATTCTTGATTCAATTCATAATTCAATTCATGATTCATGATTCGATTCATGATTCATGTTTGAATTCATGATTCAATTCATGATTCATTTCATGATTCATGATTCAATTCATGATTCATGATTCGATTTATGATTCATGATTCAATACATGATTCATGATTTGATTCATCATTCATCATTCATCATTCAATTAATGATTCATGATTCAATTCATGATTCAATTTATGATTCATGATTCCTGATTTAATTCATGATTCATGATTCAATTCATGATTCATGATTCCTTTCATGATTCATGATCCAATTCATGATTCAAATTATGATTCAATTTATGATTCATGATTCAATTCAAGATTCATGATTCATGATTCAATTCATGATTCTTGATTCATTTCATGATTCATGATTCAATTCATGATTCAATTCATGATTCAACTTATGATTTATAATTCATGATTCAATTCATGATTCAATTCATGATTCAATTCATGATTCAATTCATGATTCATGATTCATGATTCAATTCATGATTCATGATTCAATTCATGAATCATGATTCGATTCATGATTTATGTTTCAATTCATGATTCAATTCTTGATTCAATTCATAATTCATTTCATGATTCATGATTCAATTCATGATTCATGATTCAATTCTTGATTTATGATTCATGATTCATGATTCAATTCATGATACATGATTCAATTCATGATTCATGATTCATTTCATGATTCATGATTCAATTCATGATTCGATTCATGATTCATGAGTCAATTCATAAATTCATGATTCGATTCATGATTCATGATTCAATTCTTGATTCATGATTCATGATTTGAATTATGATTCATGATTAAATTCATGATTCATGATTTATGATTCAATTCATGATTCATGATTTATAATTCATGATTCAATTCACGATGCATGATTCAATTCATGATTCATGATTCAATTCATGATTCGATTCATGATTCATGTCTCAATTCATGATTCATGATTCATTTCATGATTCATTTCATGATTCATGATTCAATTCATGATTCATGAGTCAATTCATGATTCATGATTCATTTCATGATTCATGATTTAATTCATGATTGAATTCATGATTGAATTTATGATTCATAATTCATTATTCAATTCATGATTCAATTCATGATTCATGATTCATGATTCAATTCATGATTCATGATTCAATTCATGATTCAGGATTCAATGCATGATTCAATTCTTGATTCAATTCATAATTCAATTCATGATTCATGATTCAATTCATGATTCAATTCATGATTTATGATTCAATTCATGATTTATTTCATGATTCATGATTCGATTCTTGATTCATGATTCAATTCATGATTCAATTCATGATTTATGATTCAATTCATGATTCATGATTTAATTCATGATTCATGATTCATGATTCATGATTCGATTTATAATTCATGATTCAATTCATGATGCATGACTCAATTTGTGATTCATGATTTAATTCATGATTCATGATTCATTTCATGATTCACTATTCATGATTCAATTCACGATTCATGAGTCAATTCATGATTCATGATTCATTTCATGATTCATGATTCATTTCATGATTCATGATTTAATTCATGATTCAATTCATGATTCAATTTATGATTCATAATTTATGATTCAATTCATGATTCAATTCATGATTCATGATTCATGATTCAATTCATGATTCATGATTCAATTCATGATTCATGATTCAATGCATGATTCAATTCTTGATTCAATTCATAATTCAATTCATGATTCATGATTCAATTCATGATTCGATTCATGATTCATGATTCAATTCATGATTCATGATTTGATTTATGATTCATGATTCAATTTTTAATTCATGATTCGATTCATGATTCATGATTAAATTTATGATTCATGATTTATGATTCAATTCATGATTCATGATTTATTTCATGATTCAATTCATGGTTCATGCATCTTGATTCAATTCATGATTTATTTCATGATTCATGATTCGATTCATGATTCATGATTCAATTCATGATTCAATTCATTATTTATTTCATGATTCATGATTCGATTCATGATTCATGATTCAAAATTCAATTCATGATTCAATTCGTGATTCATGATTCAATTCATGATTCATGATTCATTTCATGATTCATTTCATGAATAATGATTCGATTTATGATTCATGATTCAATTCATGATGCATGATTCAATTCGTGATTCCTGATTCAATTCATGATTCATGATTCAATTCATGATTCATGATTGAATTCAAAATTCATGATTCAATTCATGATTCATTTCATGATTAAACTTATGATTTATAATTCATGATTCAATTCATGATTCAATTCATGATTCATAATTCATGATTCAATTCATGATTCATGATTCAATTCATGATTCATGATTCGATTCATAATTCATCATTCATCATTCAATTCATGATTCATGATTCAATTCATGATTCAATTTATGATTCATGATTCCTGATTCAATTCATGATTCATGATTCAATTCATGATTCATTTCATGATTCATGATTCAATTCATGATTCAATTCATGATTCAATTTATGATTCATGATTCAATTCAAGATTCATGGTTCATGATTCAATTCATGATTCAATTCATGATTCATGATTCATTTCATGATTCATGATTCAATTCATGATTCAATTCATGATTCAACTTATGATTTATAATTCATGATTCAATTCATGATTCAATTCATGATTCATGATTCATGATTTAATTCATGATTCATGATTCAATTCATGAATCATGATTCGATTCATGACTTATGTTTCAATTCATGATTCAATTCTTGATTCAATTCATAATTCAATTCATGATTCATGATTCGATTCATGATTCATGTTTGAATTCATGATTCAATTCATGATTCATTTCATGATTCAATTCATGATTCATGATTCGATTTATGATTCATGATTCAATACATGATTCATGATTCAATTCATGATTCATGATTCAATTCAAAATTCATGATTCAATTCATGATTCATTTCATGATTCATGATTCATGATTCAATTCATGATTCAATTCATTATTCAACTTACGATTTATAATTCATGATTCAATTCATGATTCAATTCATGATGCATGATTCATGATTCAATTCATGATTCATTATTTGATTCATGATTCATCATTCATCATTCAATTAATGATTCATGATTCAATTTATTATTCAATTTATGATTCATGATTCCTGATTTAATTCATGATTCATGATTCAATTCATGATTCATGATTCCTTTCATGATTCATGATCCAATTCATGATTCAATTCATGATTCAATTTATGATTCATGATTCAATTCAAGATTCATGATTCATGATTCTTGATTCATTTCATGATTCATGATTCAATTCATGATTCAACTTATGATTTATAATTCGTGATTCAATTCATGATTCAATTCATGATTCAATTCATGATTCATGATTCATGATTCAATTCATGATTCATGATTCAATTCATGAATCATAATTCGATTCATGATTTATGTTTCAATTCATGATACAATTCGTGATTCAATTCATAATTCATTTCATGATTCATGATTCAATTCATGATTCATGATTCAATTCTTGATTTATGATTCATGATTCAATTCATAATACATGATTCAATTCATGATTCATGATTCATTTCATGATTCATGATTCAATTCATGATTCGATTCATGATTCATGAGTCAATTCATAAATTCATGATTCGATTCATGATTCATGATTCAATTCTTGATTCATGATTCATGATTTGAATTATGATTCATGATTAAATTCATGATTCATGATTTATGATTCAATTCATGATTCATGATTTAAAATTCATGATTCAATTCATGATGCATGATTCAATTTGTGATTCATGATTTAATTCATGATTCATGATTCATTTCATGATTCATTTTATGATTCATGATTCAATTCATGATTTATGAGTCAATTCATGATTCATGATTCATTTCATGATTCATGATTTAATTCATGATTGAATTCATGATTGAATTTATGATTCATAATTCATGATTCAATTCATGATTCAATTCATGATTCATGATTCATGATTCAATTCATGATTCAATTAATGATTCATGATTCAATGTATGATTCAATTCTTGATTCAATTCATAATTCAATTCATGATTCATGATTCAATTCATGATTCAATTCATGATTTATGATTCAATTCATGATTTATTTCATGATTCATGATTCGATTCATGATTCATGATTCAATTCATGATTCAATTCATGATTTATGATTCAATCATGATTCATGATTCATGATTTAATTCATGATTCATGATTCATGATTCATGATTCGATTTATAATTCATGATTCAATTCATGATGCATGACTCAATTTGTGATTCATGATTTAATTTATGATTCATGATTCATTTCATGATTCATTTCATGATTCACTATTCGTGATTCAATTCACGATTCATGAGTCAATTCATGATTCATGATTCATTTCATGATTCATGATTCATTTCATGATTCATGATTTAATTCATGATTCAATTCATGATTCAATTTATGATTCATAATTCATGATTCAATTCATGATTCAATTCATGGTTCATGATTCATTATTCAATTCATGTTTCATGATTCAATTCATGATTCATGATTCAATGCATGATTCAATTCTTGATTCAATTCATAATTCAATTCATGATTCATAATTCAATTCATGATTTGATTCATGATTCATGATTCATAATTCGATATATGATTCATGATTAAATTCATGATTCATAATTTATGATTCAATTCATGATTCATGATTCATGATTCAATTCATGATTCGATTCATGATTCATGATTCAATTCATGATTCATGATTTGATTCATGATTCATGATTCAATTTTTAATTCATGATTCGATTCATGATTCATGATTAAATTTATGATTCATGATTTATGATTCAATTCATGATTCATTATTTATTTCATGATTCAATTCATGGTTCATGCATCTTGATTCAATTCATGATTTATTTCATGATTCATGATTCGATTCATGATTCATGATTCAATTCATGATTCAATTCATTATTTATTTCATGATTCATGATTCGATTCATGATTCATGATTCAAAATTCAATTCATGATTCAATTCGTGATTCATGATTCAATTCATGATTCATGATTCATTTCATGATTCATTTTATGATTCATGATTCGATTTATGATTCATGATTCAATTCATGATGCATGATTCAATTCGTGATTCCTGATTCAATTCATGATTCATGATTCAATTCATGATTCATGATTCATTTCATGATTCATGATTCAATTCATGATTCGATTCATGATTTATGATTCAATTCATGATTCATGATCCGATTCATGATTCATGATTCAATTCATGATACATGATTCATGATTCGAATTATGATTCATGATTAAATTCATGATTCATGATTTATTTCATGATTCAATTCATGGTTCATGAATCTTGATACAATTCATGATTTATTTCATGATTCATGATTCGATTCATGATTCAGGATTCAATTCATGATTCAATTCATGATTTATTTCATGATTCATGATTCAATTCACGATTCATGATTCAATTCTTGATTTATGATTCATGATTTAATTCATGATACATGATTCAATTCATGATTCATGATTCAATTCATGATTCATGATTCAATTCTTGAATCATGATTCATTATTCGAATTATGATTCATGATTAAATTCATGATTCATGATTTATGATTCAATTCATGGTTCATGAATCTTTATTCAATTCATGATTTATTTCATGATTCATGATTCGATTCATGATTCATGATTCATGATTCAATTCATGATTTATTTCATAATTCATGATTCAATTCATGATTCAATTCATGATTCAATTCATGATTTATGATTCAATTCATGATTCATGATTCATGATTCAATTTCTGATTCATGATTCATGAAATATGATTCGATTTATAATTCATGATTCAATTCATGATGCATGATTCAATTCGTAATTCATGATTCAATTCATGATTCATGATTCATTTTATGATTCATGATTCCTGATTCAATTCATGATTCATGATACAATACATGATTCATGATTCATTTCATGATTCATGATTCAATTCATGATTCAATTTATGATTCATAAATCATAATTCAATTCATGATTCAATTTATGATTCATGATTCATGATTCAATTTATGATTCATGATTCGATTCATGATTCATGATTCGATTCATGATTCATGATTCAATTCATGATTCGTGATTCATGATTCGTGATTCAATTCATGATTAATGATTCGATTCATGATTCATGATTCATGATTCAATTCATGATTCATGATTCGATTTATGATTCATGATTCAATTCATGATTCATGATTCAATTCATGATTCATGATTCATTTCATGATTCATGATTGAATTCAAAATTTATGATTCAATTCATGATTCATTTCATGAATAAACTTATGATTTATAATTCATGATTCAATTCATGATTCAATTCATGATTCATAATTCATGATTCATAATTCATGATTCAATTCATGATTCATGATTCAATTCATGATTCATGATTCGATTCATAATTCATCATTCATCATTCAATTCATGATTCATGATTCAATTCATGATTCAATTTATGATTCATGATTCCTGATTCATTTCATGATTCATGATTCAATTCATGATTCAATTCATGATTCAATTTATGATTCATGATTCAATTCAAGATTCATGGTTCATGATTCAATTCATGATTCATGATTCAATTCATGATTCATGATTCATGATTCAATTCATGATTCAACTTATGATTTATAATTCATGATTCAATTCATGATTCAATTCATGATTCATGATTCATGATTCAATTCATGATTCATGATTCAATTCATGAATCATGATTCGATTCATGATTTATGTTTCAATTCATGATTCAATTCTTGATTCAATTCATAATTCAATTCATGATTCATAATTCAATTCATGATTCATGATTCGATTCATGATTCATGTTTGAATTCATGATTCAATTCATGATTCATTTCATGATTCATGATTCAATTCATGATTCATGATTCGATTTATGATTCATGATTCAATACATGATTCATGATTCAATTCATGATTCATGATTCAATTCAAAATTCATGATTGAATTTATGATTCATTTCATGATTCATGATTCATGATTCAATTTATGATTCAATTCATTATTCAACTTACGATTTATAATTCATGATTCAATTCATGATTCAATTCATGATTCATGATTTATGATTCAATTCATGATTCATGATTTGATTCATGATTCATCATTCATCATTCAATTAATGATTCATGATTCAATTCATGATTCAATTTATGATTTATGATTCCTGATTTAATTCATGATTCATGATTCAATTCATGATTCATGATTCCTTTCATGATTCATGATTCAATTCATGATTCAATTCATGATTCAATTTATGATTTATGATTCCTGATTTAATTCATGATTCATGATTCAATTCATGATTCATGATTCCTTTCATGATTCATGATTCAATTCATGATTCAATTCATGATTCAATTTATGATTCATGATTCAATTCAAGATTCATGATTCATGATTCAATTCATGATTCATGATTCAATTCATGATTCTTGATTCATTTCATGATTCATGATTCAATTCATGATTCAATTCATGATTCAACTTATGATTTATAATTCATGATTCAATTCATGATTCAATTCATGATTCATGATTCATGATTCAATTCATGATTCATGATTCAATTCATGAATCATGATTCGATTCATGATTTATGTTACAATTCATGATTCAATTCTTGATTCAATTCATAATTCATTTCATGATTCATGATTCAATTCATGATTCATGATTCAATTCTTGATTTATGATTCATGATTTATGATTCAATTCATGATACATGCTTCAATTTATGATTCATGATTCATTTCATGATTCATGATTCAATTCATGATTCGATTCATGATTCATGATTCAATTCTTGATTCATGATTCATGATTTGAATTATGATTCATGATTAAATTCATGATTCATGATTTATGATTCAATTCATGATTCATGATTTATAATTCATGATTCAATTCATGATGCATGATTCAATTTGTGATTCATGATTTAATTCATGATTCATGATTCATTTCATGATTCATTTCATGATTCATGATTCAATTTATGATTCATAAATGTCAAATCATGATTCATGATTCATTTCATAATTCATGATTTAATTCATGATTGAATTCATGATTGAATTTATGATTCATAATTCATGATTCAATTCATGATTCAATTCATGATTCATGATTCATGATTCAATTCATGATTCATGATTCAATTCATGATTCATGATTCAATGCATGATTCAATTCTTGATTCAATTCATAATTCAATTCATGATTCATGATTCAATTCATGATTCAATTCATGATTTATGATTCAATTCATGATTTATTTCATGATTCATGATTCGATTCATGATTCATGATTCAATTCATGATTCAATTCATGATTTATGATTCAATTCATGATTCATGATTCATGATTTAATTCATGATTCATGATTCATGATTCGATTTATAATTCATGATTCAATTCATGATGCATGACTCAATTTGTGATTCATGATTTAATTCATGATTCATGATTCATTTCATGATTCATTTCATGATTCACTATTCATGATTCAATTCACGATTCATGAGTCAATTCATGATTCATGATTCATTTCATGATTCATGATTCATTTCATGATTCATGATTTAATTCATGATTCAATTCATGATTCAATTTATGATTCATAATTCATGATTCAATTCATGATTCAATTCATGATTCATGATTCATGATTCAATTCATGATTCATGATTCAATTCATGATTCATGATTCAATGCATGATTTAATTCTTGATTCAATTCATAATTCAATTCATGATTCATGATTCAATTCATGATTCGATTCATGATTCAATTCATAATTCAATTCATGATTCATAATTCAATTCATGATTCATGATTCGATTCATGATTCATGTTTGAATTCATGATTCAATTCATGATTCATTTCATGATTCATGATTCAATTCATGATTCGATTTATGATTCATGATTCAATACATGATTCATGATTCAATTCATGATTCATGATTCAATTCAAAATTCATGATTGAATTAATGATTCATTTCATGATTCATGATTCATGATTCAATTCATGATTCAATTCATTATTCAACTTACGATTTATAATTCATGATTCAATTCATGATTCAATTCATGATTCATGATTCATGATTCAATTCATGATTCATGATTTGATTCATGATTCATCATTCATCATTCAATTAATGATTCATGATTCAATTCATGATTCAATTTATGATTTATGATTCCTGATTTAATTCATGATTCATGATTCAATTAATGATTCATGATTCCTTTCATGATTCATAATTCAATTCATGATTCAATTCATGATTCAATTCATGATTCAATTCATGATTCAATTTATGATTTATGATTCCTGATTTAATTCATGATTCATGATTCAATTCATGATTCATGATTCCTTTCATGATTCATGATTCAATTCATGATTCAATTCATGATTCAATTTATGATTCATGATTCAATTCAAGATTCATGATTCATGATTCAATTCATGATTCATGATTCAATTCATGATTCTTGATTCATTTCATGATTCATGATTCAATTCATGATTCAATTCATGATTCAACTTATGATTTATAATTCATGATTCAATTCATGATTCAATTCATGATTCATGATTCATGATTCAATTCATGATTCATGATTCAATTCATGAATCATGATTCGATTCATGATTTATGTTACAATTCATGATTCAATTCTTGATTCAATTCATAATTCATTTCATGATTCATGATTCAATTCATGATTCATGATTCAATTCTTGATTTATGATTCATGATTTATGATTCAATTCATGATACATGCTTCAATTTATGATTCATGATTCATTTCATGATTCATGATTCAATTCATGATTCGATTCTTGATTCATGATTCAATTCTTGATTCATGATTCATGATTTGAATTATGATTCATGATTAAATTCATGATTCATGATTTATGATTCAATTCATGATTCATGATTTATAATTCATGATTCAATTCATGATGCATGATTCAATTTGTGATTCATGATTTAATTCATGATTCATGATTCATTTCATGATTCATTTCATGATTCATGATTCAATTTATGATTCATAAATGTCAAATCATGATTCATGATTCATTTCATAATTCATGATTTAATTCATGATTGAATTCATGATTGAATTTATGATTCATAATTCATGATTCAATTCATGATTCAATTCATGATTCATGATTCATGATTCAATTCATGATTCATGATTCAATTCATGATTCATGATTCAATGCATGATTCAATTCTTGATTCAATTCATAATTCAATTCATGATTCATGATTCAATTCATGATTCAATTCATGATTTATGATTCAATTCATGATTTATTTCATGATTCATGATTTGATTCATGATTCATGATTCAATTCATGATTCAATTCATGATTTATGATTCAATTCATGATTCATGATTCATGATTTAATTCATGATTCATGATTCATGATTCATGATTCGATTTATAATTCATGATTCAATTCATGATGCATGACTCAATTTGTGATTCATGATTTAATTCATGATTCATGATTCATTTCATGATTCATTTCATGATTCACTATTCATGATTCAATTCACGATTCATGAGTCAATTCATGATTCATGATTCATTTCATGATTCATGATTCATTTCATGATTCATGATTTAATTCATGATTCAATTCATGATTCAATTTATGATTCATAATTCATGATTCAATTCATGATTCAATTCATGATTCATGATTCATGATTCAATTCATGATTCATGATTCAATTCATGATTCATGATTCAATGCATGATTTAATTCTTGATTCAATTCATAATTCAATTCATGATTCATGATTCAATTCATGATTCGATTCATGATTCATGATTCGATATATGATTCATGATTAAATTCATGATTCATAATTTATGATTCAATTCATGATTCATGATTCATGATTCAATTCATGATTCGATTCATGATTTATGATTCAATTCATGATTCATGATTTGATTCATGATTCATGATTCAATTTTTAATTCATGATTCGATTCATGATTCATGATTAAATTCATGATTCATGATTTATGATTCAATTCATGATTCATGATTTATTTCATGATTCAATTCATTATTTATTTCATGATTCATGATTTGATTCATGATTCATGATTCAAAATTCAATTCATGATTCAATTCAGGATTTATGATTCAATTCATGATTCATGATTCATTTCATGATTCATGATTCGATTTATGATTCATGATTCAATTCATGATGCATGATTCAATTCGTGATTCATGATTTAATTCATGATTCATGATTCATTTCATGATTCATTTCATGATTCATGATTCGATTTATGATTCATGATTCAATTCATGATGCATGATTCAATTCGTGATTCCTGAATCAATTCATGATTCATGATTCAATTCATGATTCATGATTCATTTCATGATTCATGATTCAATTCATGATTCGATTCATGATTTATGATTCATTTCATGATTCATGATTCGATTCATGATTCATGATTCAATTCATGATGCATGATTCAATTTGTGATTCCTGATTCAATTCATGATTCATGATTCAATTCATGATTCATGATTCATTTCATGATTCATGATTCAATTCATGATTCGATTCATGATTTATGATTCATTTCATGATTCATGATTCGATTCATGATTCATGATTCAATTCATGATTCATGATTCGAATTATGATTGATGATTAAATTCATGATTCATGATTTTTGATTCAATTCATGATTCATGATTTATTTCATGATTCAATTCATGGTTCATGAATCTTGATTCAATTCATGATTCAATTCATGATTTATTTCATGATTCATGATTCGATTCATGATTCATGATTCAATTCTTGATTTATGATTCATGATTCGAATTATGATTCATGATTAAATTCATGATTCATGATTTATGATTCAATTCATGGTTCATGAATCTTTATTCAATTCATGATTTATTTCATGATTCATGATTCGATTCATGATTCATGATTCAATTCATGATTCATGATTCAATTCATGATTCATGATTCAATTCATGATTCATGATTCATGATTCGATTCATGATTCATGATTCAATTCATGATTCATGATTCAATACATGATTCGTGATTCATGATTCATGATTCAATTCATGATTCATGATTCGATTCATGATTCATGATTCATGATTCAATTCATGATTCATGATTCGATTTATGATTCATGGTTCAATTCATGATTCATTATTCAATTCATGATTCATGATTCATTTCATGATTCATGATTGAATTCAAAATTTATGATTCAATTCATGATTCATTTCATGATTCAACTTATGATTTATAATTTATGATTCAATTCATGATTCAATTCATGATTCATGATTCATGATTCAATTCATGATTCATGATTCAATTCATGATTCATGATTCAATTCATGATTTATCATTCATGATTCAATTCATGATTCATGATTCAATTCATGATTCAATTTATGATTCATGATTCCTGATTAAATTCATGATTCATGATTCAATTCATGATTCATGATTCAATTCATGATTCATGATTCATTTTATGATTCATGATTCAATTCATGACTCAATTCATGATTCAACTTATGATTTATAATTCATGATTCAATTCATGATAAAATTCATGATTCATGATTCATGATTCGATTCATGATTTATGTTTCAATTCATGATTCAATTCTTGATTCAATTCATGATTCAATTCTTGATTCAATTCATAATTCAATTCATGATTCATGATTCGATTAATGATTCATGTTTGAATTCATGATTCAATTCATGATTCATTTCATGATTCATGATTCAATTCATGATTCATGATTCGATTCATGATTCATGATTCATGATTCAATTCATGATTCATGATTCGATTTATGATTCATGATTCAATTCATGATTCATGATTCAATTCATGATTCATGATTCAATTCAAGATTCATGATTCAATTCATGATTAATTTCATGATTTATGATTCATGATTCAATTCATGATTCAATTCATGATTCAACTTATGATTTATAATTCATGATTCAATTCATGATTCAATTCATGATTCATGATTCATGATTCAATTCATGATTCATGATTCAATTCATGATTCATGATTTGATTCATTATTCATCATTCATCATTTAATTAATGATTCATGATTCAATTCATGATTCAATTTATGATTCATGATTCAATTCATGATTTATCATTCATCATTCAATTCATGATTCATGATTCAATTCATGATTCAATTTATGATTCATGATTCCTGATTCAATTCATGATTCAAGATTCAATTCATGATTCATGATTCATTTCATGATTCATGATTCAAAATTCAATTCATGATTCAATTCAGGATTAATGATTCAATTCATGATTCATGATTCATGATTCAATTCATGATTCGATTCATGATTTATGATTCAATTCATGATTCATGATTTGATTCATGATTCATGATTCAATTTTTAATTCATGATTCGATTCATGATTCATGATTAAATTCATGATTCATGATTTATGATTCAATTCATGATTCATGATTTATTTCATGATTCAATTCATTATTTATTTCATGATTCATGATTCGATTCATGATTCATGATTCAAAATTCAATTCATGATTCAATTCAGGATTTATGATTCAATTCATGATTCATGATTCATTTCATGATTCATTTCATGATTCATGATTCGATTTATGATTCATGATTCAATTCATGATGCATGATTCAATTCGTGATTCATGATTCAATTCATGATTCATGATTCATTTCATGATTCATGATTCGATTTATGATTCATGATTCAATTCATGATGCATGATTCAATTCGTGATTCCTGATTCAATTCATGATTCATGATTCAATTCATGATTCATGATTCATTTCATGATTCATGATTCAATTCATGATTCGATTCATGATTTATGATTCATTTCATGATTCATGATTCGATTCATGATTCATGATTCAATTCATGATGCATGATTCAATTCGTGATTCCTGATTCAATTCATGATTCATGATTCAATTCATGATTCATGATTCATTTCATGATTCATGATTCAATTCATGATTCGATTCATGATTTATGATTCATTTCATGATTCATGATTCGATTCATGATTCATGATTCAATTCATGATTCATGATTCGAATTATGATTGATGATTAAATTCATGATTCATGATTTTTGATTCAATTCATGATTCATGATTTATTTCATGATTCAATTCATGGTTCATGAATCTTGATTCAATTCATGATTCAATTCATGATTTATTTCATGATTCATGATTCGATTCATGATTCATGATTCAATTCTTGATTTATGATTCATGATTTAATTCATGATTCAATTCTTGAATCATGATTCATGATTCGAATTATGATTCATGATTAAATTCATGATTCATGATTTATGATTCAATTCATGGTTCATGAATCTTTATTCAATTCATGATTTATTTCATGATTCATGATTCGATTCATGATTCATGATTCAATTCATGATTCATGATTCAATTCATGATTCATGATTCAATTCATGATTCATGATTCATGATTCGATTCATGATTCATGATTCAATTTATGATTTATGATTCAATACATGATTCGTGATTCATGATTCATGATTCAATTCATGATTCATGATTCGATTCATGATTCATGATTCATGATTCAATTCATGATTCATGATTCGATTTATGATTCATGATTCAATTCATGATTCATGATTCAATTCATGATTCATGATTCATTTCATGATTCATGATTGAATTCAAAATTTATGATTCAATTCATGATTCATTTCATGATTCAACTTATGATTTATAATTCATGATTCAATTCATGATTCAATTCATGATTCATGATTCATGATTCAATTCATGATTCATGATTCAATTCATGATTCATGATTCAATTCATGATTTATCATTCATCATTCAATTCATGATTCATGATTCAATTCATGATTCAATTTATGATTCATTATTCCTGATTCAATTCATGATTCATGATTCAATTCATGATTCATGATTCATTTCATGATTCATGATTCAATTCATGATTCAATTCATGATTCAATTTATGATTCATGATTCAATTCAAGATTCATGGTTCATGATTCAATTCATGATTCATGATTCAATTCATGATTCAATTCATGATTTATGATTCAATTCATGATTTATTTCATGATTCATTATTCGATTCATGATTCATGATTCAATTCATGATTCAATTCATGATTTATGATTCAATTCATGATTCATGATTCATGATTTAATTCATGATTCATGATTCATGATTCATGATTCGATTTATAATTCATGATTTAATTCATGATGCATGACTCAATTTGTGATTCATGATTTAATTCATGATTCATGATTCATTTCATGATTCATTTCATGATTCACTATTCATGATTCAATTCACGATTCATGAGTCAATTCATGATTCATGATTCATTTCATGATTCATGATTCATTTCATGATTCATGATTTAATTCATGATTCAATTCATGATTCAATTTATGATTCATAATTCATGATTCAATTCATGATTCAATTCATGATTCATGATTCATGATTCAATTCATGATTCATGATTCAATTCATGATTCATGATTCAATGCATGATTTAATTCTTGATTCAATTCATAATTCAATTCATGATTCATGATTCAATTCATGATTCGATTCATGATTCATGATTCATGATTCGATATATGATTCATGATTAAATTCATGATTCATAATTTATGATTCAATTCATGATTCATGATTCATGATTCAATTCATGATTCGATTCATGATTTATGATTCAATTCATGATTCATGATTTGATTCATGATTCATGATTCAATTTTTAATTCATGATTCGATTCATGATTCATGATTAAATTTATGATTCATGATTTATGATTCAATTCATGATTCATGATTCATTTCATGATTCATGATTGAATTCAAAATTTATGATTCAATTCATGATTCATTTCATGATTCAACTTATGATTTATAATTCATGATTCAATTCATGATTCAATTCATGATTCATGATTCATGATTCAATTCATGATTCATGATTCAATTCATGATTCATGATTCAATTCATGATTTATCATTCATCATTCAATTCATGATTCATGATTCAATTCATGATTCAATTTATGATTCATGATTCCTGATTCAATTCATGATTCATGATTCAATTCATGATTCATGATTAATTTCATGATTCATGATTCAATTCATGATTCAATTCATGATTCAATTTATGATTCATGATTCAATTCAAGATTCATGGTTCATGATTCAATTCATGATTCATGATTCAATTCATGATTCAATTCATGATTTATGATTCAATTCATGATTTATTTCATGATTCATGATTCGATTCATGATTCATGATTCAATTCATGATTCAATTCATGATTTATGATTCAATTCATGATTCATGATTTAATTCATGATTCATGATTCCTGATTCATAATTCGATTTATAATTCATGATTCAATTCATGATGCATGACTCAATTTGTGATTCATGATTTAATTCATGATTCATGATTCATTTCATGATTCATTTCATGATTCACTATTCATGATTCAATTCACGATTCATGAGTCAATTCATGATTCATGATTCATTTCATGATTCATGATTCATTTCATGATTCATGATTTAATTCATGATTCAATTCATGATTCAATTTATGATTCATAATTCATGATTCAATTCATGATTCAATTCATGATTCATGATCCATGATTCAATTCATGATTCATGATTCAATTCATGATTCATGATTCAATGCATGATTTAATTCTTGATTCAATTCATAATTCAATTCATGATTCATGATTCAATTCATGATTCGATTCATGATTCATGATTCATGATTCGATATATGATTCATGATTAAATTCATGATTCATAATTTATGATTCAATTCATGATTCATGATTCATGATTCAATTCATGATTCGATTCATGATTTATGATTCAATTCATGATTCATGATTTGATTCATGATTCATGATTCAATTTTTAATTCATGATTCGATTCATGATTCATGATTAAATTTATGATTCATGATTTATGATTCAATTCATGATTCATGATTTATTTCATGATTCAATTCATTATTTATTTCATGATTCATGATTCGATTCATGATTCATGATTCAAAATTCAATTCATGATTCAATTCAGGATTTATGATTCAATTCATGATTCATTTCATGATTCATGATTCGATTTATGATTCATGATTCAATTCATGATGCATGATTCAATTCATGATTCATTTCATGATTCATGATTCGATTTATGATTCATGATTCAATTCATGATGCATGATTCAATTCATGATTCATGATTCAATTCATGATTCATGATTCATTTCATGATTCATGATTCGATTCATGATTTATGATTCATTTCATGATTCATGATTCATTTCATGATTCATGATTCAATTCATGATTCGATTCATGATTTATGATTCATTTCATGATTCATGATTCGATTCATGATTCATGATTCAATTCATGATGCATGATTCAATTTGTGATTCCTGATTCAATTCATGATTCATGATTCAATTCATGATTCATGATTCATTTCATGATTCATGATTCAATTCATGATTCGATTCATGATTTATGATTCATTTCATGATTCATGATTCGATTCATGATTCATGATTCAATTCATGATTCATGATTCATGATTCGAATTATGATTGATGATTAAATTCATGATTCATGATTTTTGATTCAATTCATGATTCATGATTTATTTCATGATTCAATTCATGGTTCATGAATCTTGATTCAATTCATGATTTATTTCATGATTCATGATTCGATTCATGATTCATGATTCAATTCTTGATTTATGATTCATGATTTAATTCATGATTCAATTCTTGAATCATGATTCATGATTCGAATTATGATTCATGATTAAATTCATGATTCATGATTTATGATTCAATTCATGGTTCATGAATCTTTATTCAATTCATGATTTATTTCATGATTCATGATTCGATTCATGATTCATGATTCAATTCATGATTCATGATTCAATTCATAATTCATGATTCAATTCATGATTCATGATTCATGATTCGATTCATGATTCATGATTCAATTCATGATTCATGATTCAATACATGATTCGTGATTCATGATTCATGATTCAATTCATGATTCATGATTAGATTCATGATTCATGATTCATGATTCAATTCATGATTCATGATTCGATTTATGATTCATGATTCAATTCATGATTCATGAATCAATTCATGATTCATGATTCATTTCATGATTCAACTTATGATTTATAATTTATGATTCAATTCATGATTCAATTCATGATTCATGATTCATGATTCAATTCATGATTCATGATTCAATTCATGATTCATGATTCAATTCATGATTTATCATTCATCATTCAATTCATGATTCATGATTCAATTCATGATTCAATTTATGATTCATGATTCCTGATTAAATTCATGATTCATGATTCAATTCATGATTCATGATTCAATTCATGATTCATGATTCATTTTATGATTCATGATTCAATTCATGATTCAATTCATGATTCAACTTATGATTTATAATTCATGATTCAATTCATGATAAAATTCATGATTCATGATTCATGATTCGATTCATGATTTATGTTTCAATTCATGATTCAATTCTTGATTCAATTCATGATTCAATTCTTGATTCAATTCATAATTCAATTCATGATTCATGATTCGATTCATGATTCATGTTTGAATTCATGATTCAATTCATGATTCATTTCATGATTCATGATTCAATTCATGATTCATGATTCGATTCATGATTCATGATTCATGATTCAATTCATGATTCATGATTCGATTTATGATTCATGATTCAATTCATGATTCATGATTCAATTCATGATTCATGATTCAATTCAAAATTCATGATTCAATTCATGATTAATTTCATGATTTATGATTCATGATTCAATTCATGATTCAATTCATGATTCAACTTATGATTTATAATTCATGATTCAATTCATGATTCAATTCATGATTCATGATTCATGATTCAATTCATGATTCATGATTCAATTCATGATTCATGATTTGATTCATTATTCATCATTCATCATTTAATTAATGATTCATGATTCAATTCATGATTCAATTTATGATTCATGATTCAATTCATGATTTATCATTCATCATTCAATTCATGATTCATGATTTAATTCATGATTCAATTTATGATTCATGATTCCTGATTCAATTCATGATTCAAGATTCAATTCATGATTCATGATTCATTTCATGATTCATGATTCAAAATTCAATTCATGATTTAATTCAGGATTAATGATTCAATTCATGATTCATGATTCATGATTCAATTCATGATTCGATTCATGATTTATGATTCAATTCATGATTCATGATTTGATTCATGATTCATGATTCAATTTTTAATTCATGATTCGATTCATGATTCAATTCATGATTCGATTCATGATTTATGATTCAATTCATGATTCATGATTAAATTCATGATTCATGATTTATGATTCAATTCATGATTCATGATTTATTTCATGATTCAATTCATTATTTATTTAATGATTCATGATTCGATTCATGATTCATGATTCAAAATTCAATTCATGATTCAATTCAGGATTTATGATTCAATTCATGATTCATGATTCATTTCATGATTCATTTCATGATTCATGATTCGATTTATGATTCATGATTCAATTCATGATGCATGATTCAATTCGTGATTCATGATTCAATTCATGATTCATTTCATGATTCATGATTCGATTTATGATTCATGATTCAATTCATGATGCATGATTCAATTCGTGATTCCTGATTCAATTCATGATTCATGATTCAATTCATGATTCATGATTCATTTCATGATTCATGATTCAATTCATGATTCGATTCATGATTTATGATTCATTTCATGATTCATGATTCGATTCATGATTCATGATTCAATTCATGATGCATGATTCAATTCGTGATTCCTGATTCAATTCATGATTCATGATTCAATTCATGATTCATGATTCATTTCATGATTCATGATTCAATTCATGATTCGATTCATGAT
Source organism: Mixophyes fleayi (assembly GCF_038048845.1). Classification (NCBI taxonomy): domain Eukaryota; kingdom Metazoa; phylum Chordata; class Amphibia; order Anura; family Limnodynastidae; genus Mixophyes; species Mixophyes fleayi. The sequence continues at coordinate 174,041 of NW_027445934.1, forward strand.
TTATGATTCATTTCATGATTCATGATTCATGATTCGATTCATGATTCATGATTCAATTCATGATTCATGATTCATGATTCGAATTATGATTGATGATTAAATTCATGATTCATGATTTTTGATTCAATTCATGATTCATGATTTATTTCATGATTCAATTCATGGTTCATGAATCTTGATTCAATTTATGATTTATTTCATGATTCATGATTCGATTCATGATTCATGATTCAATTCTTGATTTATGATTCATGATTTAATTCATGATTCAATTCTTGAATCATGATTCATGATTCGAATTATGATTCATGATTAAATTCATGATTCATGATTTATGATTCAATTCATGGTTCATGAATCTTTATTCAATTCATGATTTATTTCATGATTCATGATTCGATTCATGATTCATGATTCAATTCATGATTCATGATTCAATTCATGATTCAATTCATGATTCATGATTCATGATTCGATTTATGATTCATGATTCAATTTATGATTCATGATTCAATACATGATTCGTGATTCATGATTCATGATTCAATTCATGATTCATGATTCGATTCATGATTCATGATTCATGATTCAATTCATGATTCATGATTCGATTTATGATTCATGATTCAATTCATGATTCATGATTCAATTCATGATTCATGATTCATTTCATGATTCATGATTGAATTCAAAATTTATGATTCAATTCATGATTCATTTCATGATTCAACTTATGATTTATAATTCATGATTCAATTCATGATTCAATTCATGATTCATGATTCATGATTCAATTCATGATTCATGATTCAATTCATGATTCATGATTCAATTCATGATTTATCATTCATCATTCAATTCATGATTCATGATTCAATTCATGATTCAATTTATGATTCATGATTCCTGATTCAATTCATGATTCATGATTCAATTCATGATTCATGATTCATTTCATGATTCATGATTCAATTCATGATTCAATTCATGATTCAATTTATGATTCATGATTCAATTCAAGATTCATGGTTCATGATTCAATTCATGATTCATGATTCAATTCATGATTCAATTCATGATTTATGATTCAATTCATGATTCATGATTCATGATTTAATTCATGATTCATGATTCATGATTCATGATTCGATTTATAATTCATGATTCAATTCATGATGCATGACTCAATTTGTGATTCATGATTTAATTCATGATTCATGATTCATTTCATGATTCATTTCATGATTCATTTCAGGATAAACTATTCATGATTCAATTCACGATTCATGAGTCAATTCATGATTCATGATTAATTTCATGATTCATGATTCATTTCATGATTCATGATTTAATTCATGATTCAATTCATGATTCAATTTATGATTCATAATTCATGATTCAATTCATGATTCAATTCATGATTCATGATTCATGATTCAATTCATGATTCATGATTCAATTCATGATTCATGATTCAATGCATGATTTAATTCTTGATTCAATTCATAATTCAATTCATGATTCAATTCATGATTCGATTCATGATTCATGATTCATGATTCGATATATGATTCATGATTATATTCATGATTCATAATTTATGATTCAATTCATGATTCATGATTCATGATTCAATTCATGATTCGATTCATGATTTATGATTCAATTCATGATTCATGATTTGATTCATGATTCATGATTCAATTTTTAATTCATGATTCGATTCATGATTCATGATTAAATTTATGATTCATGATTTATGATTCAATTCATGATTCATGATTTTTTTCATGATTCAATTCATTATTTATTTCATGATTCATGATTCGATTCATGATTCATGATTCAAAATTCAATTCATGATTCAATTCAGGATTTATGATTCAATTCATGAATCATGATTCATTTCATGATTCATGATTCGATTTATGATTCATGATTCAATTCATGATGCATGATTCAATTCGTGATTCATGATTTAATTCATGATTCATGATTCATTTCATGATTCATTTCATGATTCATGATTCGATTTATGATTCATGATTCAATTCATGATGCATGATTCAATTCGTGATTCCTGAATCAATTCATGATTCATGATTCAATTCATGATTCATGATTCATTTCATGATTCATGATTCAATTCATGATTCGATTCATGATTTATGATTCATTTCATGATTCATGATTCGATTCATGATTCATGATTCAATTCATGATGCATGATTCAATTTGTGATTCCTGATTCAATTCATGATTCATGATTCAATTCATGATTCATGATTCATTTCATGATTCATGATTCAATTCATGATTCGATTCATGATTTATGATTCATTTCATGATTCATGATTCGATTCATGATTCATGATTCAATTCATGATTCATGATTCATGATTCGAATTATGATTGATGATTAAATTCATGATTCATGATTTTTGATTCAATTCATGATTCATGATTTATTTCATGATTCAATTCATGGTTCATGAATCTTGATTCAATTCATGATTCAATTCATGATTTATTTCATGATTCATGATTCGATTCATGATTCATGATTCAATTCTTGATTTATGATTCATGATTTAATTCATGATTCAATTCTTGAATCATGATTCATGATTCGAATTATGATTCATGATTAAATTCATGATTCATGATTTATGATTCAATTCATGGTTCATGATTCAATTCATGATTCATGATTCAATTCATGATTCATGATTCATGATTCGATTCATGATTCATGATTCAATTCATGATTCATGATTCAATACATGATTCGTGATTCATGATTCATGATTCAATTCATGATTCATGATTCGATTCATGATTCATGATTCATGATTCAATTCATGATTCATGATTCGATTTATGATTCATGATTCAATTCATGATTCATGAATCAATTCATGATTCATGATTCATTTCATGATTCAACTTATGATTTATAATTTATGATTCAATTCATGATTCAATTCATGATTCATGATTCATGATTCAATTCATGATTCATGATTCAATTCATGATTCATGATTCAATTCATGATTTATCATTCATCATTCAATTCATGATTCATGATTCAATTCATGATTCAATTTATGATTCATGATTCCTGATTAAATTCATGATTCATGATTCAATTCATGATTCATGATTCAATTCATGATTCATGATTCATTTTATGATTCATGATTCAATTCATGATTCAATTCATGATTCAACTTATGATTTATAATTCATGATTCAATTCATGATAAAATTCATGATTCATGATTCATGATTCGATTCATGATTTATGTTTCAATTCATGATTCAATTCTTGATTCAATTCATGATTCAATTCTTGATTCAATTCATAATTCAATTCATGATTCATGATTTGATACATGATTCATGTTTGAATTCATGATTCAATTAATGATTCATTTCATGATTCATGATTCAATTCATGATTCATGATTCGATTCATGATTCATGATTCATGATTCAATTCATGATTCATGATTCGATTTATGATTCATGATTCAATTCATGATTCATGATTCAATTCATGATTCATGATTCAATTCAAAATTCATGATTCAATTCATGATTAAATTCATGATTTATGATTCATGATTCAATTCATGATTCAATTCATGATTCAACTTATGATTTATAATTCATGATTCAATTCATGATTCAATTCATGATTCATGATTCATGATTCAATTCATGATTCATGATTCAATTCATGATTCATGATTTGATTCATTATTCATCATTCATCATTTAATTAATGATTCATGATTCAATTCATGATTCAATTTATGATTCATGATTCAATTCATGATTTATCATTCATCATTCAATTCATGATTCATGATTTAATTCATGATTCAATTTATGATTCATGATTCCTGATTCAATTCATGATTCAAGATTCAATTCATGATTCATGATTCATTTCATGATTCATGATTCAAAATTCAATTCATGATTCAATTCAGGATTAATGATTCAATTCATGATTCATGATTCATGATTCAATTCATGATTCGATTCATGATTTATGATTCAATTCATGATTCATGATTTGATTCATGATTCATGATTCAATTTTTAATTCATGATTCAATTCATGATTCATGATTAAATTCATGATTCATGATTTATGATTCAATTCATGATTCATGATTTATTTCATGATTCAATTCATTATTTATTTAATGATTCATGATTCGATTCATGATTCATGATTCAAAATTCAATTCATGATTCAATTCAGGATTTATGATTCAATTCATGATTCATTTCATGATTCATGATTCGATTTATGATTCATGATTCAATTCATGATGCATGATTCAATTCGTGATTCATGATTCAATTCATGATTCATGATTCATTTCATGATTCATGATTCGATTTATGATTCATGATTCAATTCATGATGCATGATTCAATTCGTGATTCCTGATTCAATTCATGATTCATGATTCAATTCATGATTCATGATTCATTTCATGATTCATGATTCAATTCATGATTCGATTCATGATTTATGATTCATTTCATGATTCATGATTCGATTCATGATTCATGATTCAATTCATGATGCATGATTCAATTCGTGATTCCTGATTCAATTCATGATTCATGATTCAATTCATGATTCATGATTCATTTCATGATTCATGATTCAATTCATGATTCGATTCATGATTTATGATTCATTTCATGATTCATGATTCGATTCATGATTCATGATTAAATTCATGATTCATGATTCATGATTCGAATTATGATTGATGATTAAATTCATGATTCATGATTTTTGATTCAATTCATGATTCATGATTTATTTCATGATTCAATTCATGGTTCATGAATCTTGATTCAATTCATGATTCAATTCATGATTTATTTCATGATTCATGATTCGATTTATGATTTATTTCATGATTCATGATTCGATTCATGATTCATGATTCAATTCTTGATTTATGATTCATGATTTAATTCATGATTCAATTCTTGAATCATGATTCATGATTCAAATTATGATTCATGATTAAATTCATGATTCATGATTTATGATTCAATTCATGGTTCATGAATCTTTATTCAATTCATGATTTATTTCATGATTCATGATTCGATTCATGATTCATGATTCAATTCATGATTCATGATTCAATTCATGATTCATGATTCAATTCATGATTCATGATTCGATTCATGATTCATGATTCAATTTATGATTCATGATTCAATACATGATTCGTGATTCATGA